>NW_010199651.1:52621-121336 GCF_000695765.1 Mesitornis unicolor
GGAGAAAGTCAAGTATGAAGTATCTTGTGTTAGCTAGGAACAGGTGCAGACAGTATATGAAGTTATCTACTGAAAAAGGGCTGGAGGGATTATAAGGCTCATAGCTGTCACCGTTACCATTCTCCAGGTTTTCACTGCTTTCGTAGCAGCCAGAATCCCGAGGAGAGCATCCGGTTAGGCCTTGGCCTTCAATGAGAAGTTTCTCCTGAGATCCTGACTGGTCGCTGTTACCTAGAGGATGCAAGAATACAGTGAAAAACAGGCAAACAGAAATCTGGCTGAACTTCTAATCTTCCATTTCCAACACCATTATTTTGTGTGTCCAAAGAAGGGCAACGAAGGTGGTGAAGGCTTCAGACCACAAGTCTTATGAGGAGCGGCTGAGGGAACTGGGGTTGTTTGGCCTGGAGAAAAGGAGGCTAAGAGGAGACCTTCTCTACAACTACCTGTAAGGAGGTTGTAGCAAGGTGGGGGTCGATCTCTTCTTCCAAGTAACAAGCAATAGGACAAGAGGAAATGGCCTCAAGTTGTGCCAGGGAAGGTTTAGATTGGATATTAGGAAAAAATTCTTCACCAAAATGGCTGTCAAGCACTGGAAGAGGCTGCCCAGGGAAGTGATGGAGTCACCATCCCCGGAGGTATTTAAAAGATGTGTAGATGTTGTGCTTAGGCACATGGGTTAGTGGTGGACTTGGCAGTGTCTGGTTAACGGTTGGACTCGATCTTAAAGCTCTTTTCCAACCTAAATGATTCTATGATTCTGTGATCTTCCCTGTGGCATTAAGTGTATCAGATAACTGTTTTAGAAAAGAGTGAGCATTAGGCACAGCCATCACAAATGTTGGAAACATTCATCCCGTTTCGTAAAGGATTAAGCAACAGCCTCAGCACGAGTGTGAGGAAGCAGTGTGGTACATAATGAAAGCAGAATGGATCATGTGTGCTCCTCAGCTGCCTTAAGGCCAAGTCCTGCAACTTACAATAGAAATTTATTTAAAATTACAATGTCAAAGTTCTTTCTAAGACCTAAAAAAACCCCAACACCCAAAACAAAAGCAAAAAGCACTGAAAAGAATCAAACAGAGTAAAAAAGAATAAAATCATAACCCTAACCTACTTTACAGAAGGGACCAAGAGGAAGGACCAGGAGTGGGTTCTGGTAAAATCAGATACTGTCCCTTAACGAAGGGGGAAGGGACAAGGGAGAGACTAGTGCTTAAAATTCCTTCCTTCCTTCCTTGGTTCTGTGCAAAGAGGCAACACTCAAGTGTGGTCCATCCAGGCTGCATAGGCTGGATTACAGGAGTTTACCCAGAATGTTTAGTGAGAAATCGTATTTTGTAAAGAAACTAAATCTGAAGCTGAAGATACAGAAAACCACCTTCATGATGCAAGGATACAGTTTATGCTCCTTTTTTTTTTTTCCCCTGCAATGACATGTCACAAATGGCTATTCCAATTCCTATTCTCAGCACACGAAAGGTAATTATGAGGTGGAACTAAGTCCTGTTGCCCCTCCCAGGTTCCAGCTGTCTGGTCCCTACTTTCTTTCTCCTCATCACCCTGACTTATAACTGGAATTTATACTTTTCAACCACCACTTCACATAGTTCTTCAAGTTTTCAAACCAAAATTGAAGGGCCCTAGGAAAAAATATTGCTTCAAGGAAGTAAGCATTCTAAACAGGTCTGCAAATAATGAAGAGAAGCTCTTATTATTATTATGTGACAAAAAGCTACTCTAAGTGAAAAGAATCCAATTCTGCAATTACAGTTTTATTGTGGGGGTAGGGGAGGGTGGAGAAAGTGTAGATGCGTCTTTGGGAAATGAAATGAACAAGAAAGCTCAGGCCACACAGCACTGTCTAGAGATACTAACCACACATCCCTCCATAACAAAACTAAGCATTGCCCACTTAATAAGCAGCTGCTTAAATTGCTACTATGGCAGTTCAAGTTAAAACATAGGATTATGCACAGAAGCAGCTGAGAAAGCTCTCCTATAATCCGTTCCACTGATTCTGCTTGGTGGGATAAGAAACTTCTGCTGACACTTAAGGACAAAGGGGAAATTCTGTACTGTCTTAGCCTGCTGCCAGTACATATTGAGCACATCTAAATTCCTGTCTCAAGCTACATTTGCTTTTCAAATGATTCTATTCTAGCATGACTACTGTGTGGGTAGTACAGCCTGGCTTTCCCCTGTGGAGCAAAGACACAGCTGAATTTGACTGCCATAGCTTATTCTGCTTTCCCTCGTCTTTGCAATCACTTACCCGAGACATCTGCACAACAGGCAAAATTGCACTGCTGCACTTTAGATAGTTGGGCCACTGTCTTTCACTCTGTGCCACTTTACTTAACATATTTTATCACATTGAAAAACACTGTGTTGTCATGTGTACAACCTACAGCTACCTGTACGATCCTGCACTTCACAGTCCAAGAATCATATGCATGTGCAGGTAAAATAAAAGCAAGTTTAATTCACATTACCATTCTCCACAGCCCTCTGTCTGGGCTGTGGCCTTTTTCTTATTCTTGATAATCTCAGTCTAGAAGTTTCTTTTTTCCTATTCTCCGTGCCTCAGCTTCTCATTTTGAGTAGGTTAACTCAGTATTTATTCCTGAACAGCAGTATTCTACAGGGTACGTGTTGTACACTTGACACCACTTGAGTAAGTTGAATAGTAGGGCTTACATGAACAAAAGAACTGTGGCAGAACAAATGCAAGTCTTAAGTCATTTCTCAAAAATCTACAAGTTGTTACACAGGATTATGCTGGAAATAACTGGATTAGGAAAGAAAAAGATCAAAATCCTGGAACCAGTTTTCTGCTTTAAGGGATTCACAAGGTTCTTGGCAGAACTCTAGTAAAAGTGAAAACCTCAAACTTCCCACGTACTGTCATACTCCTGTAGAAGTTCCACTGCTGTGAGGAGAACAGCTCTGTGTTCAGGATCTCGAATGTTCAGTTCATCCAAATCTTCTTCTTCTAAAAGCTTAAAGGTATCCAGATCTTCATAACCATTGAACAGAAAAGTGGGCATGTGCTCCTACATGAAAGGAGAAAAAAAAAAAGGAAGAAAAGAAAGAGCTGTAAGACAACATATTTATTCAACTTACTTTGTCAGTAAAGATACTAGAAGATAATTTCACAACTAGAAAAAAAACCAGTAATTTACCAAATGCATACCACTGTATAACAGCAGAATTATAGGATTATAGCTTGTATAAACATTGCGCAGAGTTCAGAGAGGTAGCTGTGCCAGAACTAGAATGCTGCACATATTTTTGTATTTGGAATGCCCTGTATTAAATGGCCTGAGTAGCATACCCAGACGCAAAGTATGGCACAGCTCTGTATCTATACGAAGGGATAAGTACAAAAGGTGAATGACAGCCACACCAGTTTATCCCTAACTCTTCTGAACAGAAACACGGAAAAAAAAGTTCCTCTTTAAAGACAGGGTAACTAATGTTATTTTACACTTTTTGCTTGCTTTTGAAGGGTGTTAGCTAGTAGCCATACTATGCAACGATTTATGGTTGCCGAGAGCATACAACTTGCAGCCTGTGGCACTTCATCAAGCTTGACAGGCAGTTCTGCCTGGCCTCAGCTATTTTCACTCTGTAGCTACAACCCAATTCTGCTAAGTGGTGTCACAGTCGTCTGGATTATACACCTGGTGTGCAGCTTTAAAAACTAACAACTCCAAAGGTGTGGCCTTTAGCAAAACTAAAGGGTAATAAAAATGAGAGAATTCAGACCTTTAAGTTGATGCGATCCAAGAGGTCCTCAACTGACTTGGGCTGGGGTGGTCTGCTTTTCCGGCGTCTCCTGGTGGGCCGCTTCGGCTTCTCTTCCTCTTCATTTAACACATCCACGTAGATAAACTTGAAAGTGCCAACTTTGTTGTTCAACAGGCCCATCCATGTGCCCATGGGGGGTTTGCTGATTATATCAATGATGTCACCCTTCTGCAGACCAAAGAAGCAAGAAAGCCATTAAGGCATGATAAATACTCAAGCAAACACACCCACTTTCTCTTAGATTTTCATGCATACAGAATGGATAACACTCTCAGTTTTCAAAAAGCTAACCATAGCTCTTGCAAAAATGTCGTATTATACTTCTTTTACAAATGGAAGAAAAGGGCATTAAGTGACATGCATAAGACCACAGAGTAAGTCAACATGGAACGGACCCCAGCTGTCCAAATTCACAAACCAGCTTACACCCCCATCTAAGCTGCGCAACTATCAGAAACTGGTGCAAATAAGAACATGCTCAGTGTATATGGGCACAATCTCACATCTCCTGAGGAAAGGAGGTGCATGCAGAAGGAACTGTATTCAGAAGGAACCCTACAACACTGTTGCTTTTCCTAAAGTGCTCTTGACCATAACAAAGAAACGGACACACAACTCTTTTTGGATCCTTAGAAGAGGTTAGCTTACGTACATCTGCTTGAATAAGAATTAGCTGCCCTCAGAATTTTAAGTGATGAATGTAAGGAGATGGATAGTTTGAATCGAATACAGCACAACTAAAAATAATAAAAGCTGATATACAGAAAAATAAAAGGGGGGTGACAACTGTCAGTCAGCAAAGTAATTAACTCAATATTAACTCAAAACAAGTTACATTAACTGAAATGTCTTTAAGAGACACTATGTGCAGGCATACCCACATTTCTTCCAAGGGTTTTGAAAATTTTTCCATTGATGGATTAATTCACTGTAGCAGACAAAGTATTTTTCCAATCTTTCAAACAAAATCCTTGCAAGATGGAAATTAATTTGTGGCACATTTTTGTTTTCCCAGAAACTAAAGTTGCAAGTATTTTTCCCTGGACATAGAGCAATACTAATTACTTACTTATGTTCTATAATATTCCGCTATAATTCAAGCAAATTGTAAACATATCAGAATAAGACACGCTAAAGGGCTTCAAAAAACACATGTAAACTCAAAAGAGTATAGAATTTTATAGTTCTTGCGAAGAGCTCTTAGTTAAGAATTTTGCCAAAATACATGTTTGACCCCTTAAAAACAGATATAGCTGGTACCTTGAGCTTCAGAGAGTCTGTATCGTAAGGACTAGGAGTAAAATCAGTGTGAACCCTGGCTCTTCCACAAAAAGGTCCTCTGTAAGGAGGCTCTTCATCATCACCATCTTCTGATTTCACACTCTCCCTGTTGCTGGTTGAGGAATCTGTTGTGCTTACCGTCTGACCACCTGCGTGAGAGACGTAGCATCAGTCCACAAAAAAGAATCTCTTTGAGAAGAAGGCTCAAAAACAGAAAGAGCCAAGACAGAAAACGGGTCATCTTCTTCCTACAAAATACGGTAATCAAAGTCAAAAGTCCTTAAATGCTGCTATTACTTACATACATGTGTGATGGGAGGGCTAGTTAACCTACTTTGCACTCCTGTTTTCCCAGATTCAGCTCCTCAATATTTAACTGAGAAGTTGTTTAGCGAGTGTCTCATCTATGGTACATCACGAAAGGTGTCATCTTTCCAGTAGGTTTTGCCCACAAGAAAGCATAATAGTGTGAGGAAAATAAGCTCTGAATCTGCATGAGGGCTCCAGAATCCCTATCACATCCATAAATTTGGTTTTATGGCAACACTTTGTATTGATATTACAATAAAAAGAAAAAAAGTGGGTGATATTCAGAACACACATTTAAAAATGCAGCTTTCTCTTCAGTCCCCCCCCCCTTCAATATGTTCTTGGTTTTTATTGGTCAATAATTCATAGTGAAGCAAGTTCACAACATCTGTGTCTCACTTATGCTCTGTTTCGTGTAGAGACAATCTTAATCAGAGAGGTTTTTAAAATAATAATCCTCTAACTACTGTTAATGAGAGAATCTCAAGGTCTCCCTGGAGCTGGGGTGGTAAGGCCATCAGGAGTGCCCAGGAGAAAGCTAGTGTAGAGACAAACCCATTTACTGCTGGCCAAGGACTGTAATTCCCACTCCAATCATATGTATTACATGCAGACCCAGCCAGAAAGCAGGATTTTGCTTTTTCAGGGCTTTGTATAAACACAAAGCAAAAAAGATCATCACTGCACCAAAGAGCTTATGGTTCTTCGTAAACCCTTAATGACTAACCCATCAGCCTTTCTACTTCTTAAACACTGCTTCTGCTTTGACTTTCGCTGATTTTGCTTACTGTGGAGATCTCTGCTCCCTGAAGCCACAGAAACGGAGCAACGCAATTACAACCAAACTTACTCATTGAGCTCTGACCGCTTAATGAACTCCTCAGGCTCTCCACTGAGCCACCGGCTTTCAGCTTGGGTTTGTCCAGAGAGTCGGTGTCTGGCAGTGGTGATTGTGGAGAACCTGGCATGACCCCAGGGCTGGACTCCTGAAAGGGATCAAACCATTTCAGTTTGATAAACAAACATGGAAACTGAAAGGAGCTGCTCATTCAGAAAAGAGATTTCCTGTTATTTACCAGACAGGTACTTATTTAGTGGTACTCAGCTGTGGCAGAAACCCATATTATTAAGCATGATAGCAGGGATGGGGGCAAACAGTCCAGTTTGAAAGAACTAGCATTGTAAGTTGCAATAAACATTAGACAAAACTCCCAATTCAAAGGTTTTAATGACACATGGTATTTTTGCCAGCAGTACTTGCAAAACAGATAACACCAAACTCAGCTTTCTGAATCAGGATTTTGTACAAAGGTGAATACAAGCAAACCAGACAATGCATATGAGACACACAGCACAAGTCCTTTTTTTTTCCCAGTGAATTGTTGATATTTTTGCTCATTTACCTTGAAGAAAAAAAAGAGAATTAACCAGAAAATGCAGCCTGTGGATAGTGTAAATACTAACAAACAAATGCACAAATATAAAAAGATTTAGCTATATGTGCAATAAGTGAAACAATTTCTCTTTTCATTAAGTCAAGCATTACAGGAGATCAAAAAGAGTCTTTCCTAAATTGAAATTCTGTCAGCCTCTCTGACGCACAGTTAAGGTAAACCAGCAGATACTTGTGGCCAGAGCAGCTTTTGCTTGGTTTTTTGAATGCAGAAATAAATACTGGCATATAGTTTGAGTCATGACACCAGAAATGTACTAATATTCTAAAATGACTGTGCCAAAAAAGTTTGAAAACAAAAACGGTAGCTTGCACACAAGAAGAGTTTTTGTGGAGATGTGTGGTCATAAAACTTTTAGATGAAAGCTATTACTTGCATGCTGTAGAATCATCAGAAAAAAAAAAGTCATCCCAGCATATGACTCTAGAGGTCAAGTCAATCTTGGAGAGAGCTAGAGAGCAGAAGTATTGCTAACTCACTGCAAACCAATTTCTGAAAGTATCCCTTTCTTAGGCAGACTTTGCAGAGGGGAACTGTAAGGTCAGTCAGACACTGAAGCATCTTCTTATGAATATCAAATCATGTTAGACCTTAAGATGTTTTAATAAATTTAAATTAAGCAATCACAGCTGTAGCACTGCCCCTGGTTATGACTAACTATGGCTAACAGTCCTACAGGAAAGGGATTCTGATGTTGCAAAGCATTGCATAAAACTGCTCGTGTTTCTGCCTCTCTATGCTGCCTCCAAAGTCTGTGGTTTGGGGTTGTTATTTTGAATGCTTTGCATTAATACCAAAAGGCAGGTCTGGTGGGACATGACTCCCTTTCCATTTCCATTTCTCTATGGCTGCAAGCATCCTGGTACGTGACCACTCGGGGGCGATGTTAGCCAGAGAGAGCTCTGCTTTTCTGACTGCTTTTCTCTTTTCTTGCCACATTTCAAGTAGCAAGGCTGGTTTAAAAAAGATGCCAAAGAATTTTTGACACTCCACCAAAGCAAGGAACTCAAAGCATAGCAAAAGGGAAAAAGGCAGCAACTGTTTCTAGGCCACTGAAATTCAAAGCCTAATTTACAACTATTGTCCTTCAGGTTTGCCTTTAAGAATAAGCTATAAAAATCTGTAATGAAAGAATAACAGGAAAATCGTCAGTGGGATGCCCCTTTCTGACTACAGTGCACATTTGTTTCAATGGGCTGCTGCAGAGTGCAAGTTATGATGGAGAAAGGATCTGTAATAGCAGAGAAGAATCGTGTATGCGAAGTTACGCTGGGAATTTAAACTAAGGTGTAAATTGCAAATTAAATATATTACTGTGACCCTGTGTCACAGATCAGATCCCTTAATAAATAATGATGATAGATAAAGAAATGGAAATATAGAGTAGGGTGTGTAATGCCTTCAACCACAGGCTTCTGCTGATGAGCCACTTGAATGAAAATCTGAAAAAGCATTTTCATGGTTTAGCATCTATAGGAAGCCATTTCACAGTGAGGGATTTTATAAGAACCCAGGAATAAGCCACACCACATAATCTTGTTAGAAATTTCTTCAGAGATGCCTTGAAGCATGGGAATCAATACTGATCACTTCTACACTATTAAGTGGATTTCATTGCAGACCTTACATACCTGCTCAGACAGAGAGCTGCTATATTTTTTAGACATCCTTTTCTTCATGGTTTCTTTTACAGACTTCACCTTTTTGCCCAGAGATATACGGGAGGCAGAGGGCGACTTGATCACTTCTTTATAAACAAAGTCTCCTTCTTTGCCCTGCAGAATAAATCAGGGTTTAAGCCTATAAAATACATGAGCCATTTTTTTCCTCAGTCAGTGTACACTCAGAAGAATCCAGGCAGATAGATGAGAGCATCATGGTGTCTTGTTCACTGCTCTAAATTCACTGCTGAGACCTTGTGCAAGCCATGGTAGCAGTCCACTGTACCTTACTCCTAACGTCTGATTTGTAGCCTTTACTGCAGGTACTGTGTATAGGTGAGTTGGTCTCTGTTAGGGTGCCTTTATTCCTTTGTGTTTCAGGTATTTGACTTGGCTAAGCTCTCCTAACAGGACACACAACAGTAGCTGTGGCTCGTGTTGGTCAATACTACATACAGTTTAAGTAAAGGTACCTCTGAGATCCTAAGCAAATATATATCTCTGTGTGTGTGTAAATAAATAAATAAATAAATGGATACCTACGTTTGGCTACCCAAATTTACTTTTTATTTTCAGAGAGGGATTCAGTTAACCTCTCTTGATGACCATCTCTGTGGTTTCACTGTGGATTGCTTATAGAAAAAAATGCAAAAAAACCCTGCTAAATCTATCCACCATGGTAGAAGGTTACACTTGCACAGCTATTCTTAAGACACAAAACAGGGTACTGCTGAACTAAATTAGCAGGTCCATATATACTGCATGACACTAGGTCAGCTGCTTTGAATACATTTAACCTTTTCTAAACAAGCTTAGGATACCTAGCATTTACTTATGCCACAAGCACACACGAAGAATGAACATAGATCAGTTGAAGTTTTGCCAGACTTACTTGTATGACTCAGCCCTTACTCAGATTGCTGAGGCCACATGGTTAAACATGCGCTTTCCTTCTACAGTGTGTCAGGAACCACAGCAAGGCAGCTCTTTGCCTTATCTTTTTGGGAAAAACACCTTCTGCTTAATGGACTTGAGTGTTTTCAGGAAGAAATCCTTGATCTGCATACCTTATTCTGGTGCACTGCATGTCTCCCACTACTAATGCTAGCAGGGAAGAATGTAGCATCTAGATTTCACACTTTCCTATATCAAAACCAATCAACATTAAACATAGCTACTCTAGCATATTTTAAGATAAACACTAAGTCTGGAAGTTAACTTTTTTACTGAGTTGAAAATTGATGAACAAAACAAACATCCACAGTTTTAGCCAATAGAGGGGTAATTTATGATGTTGAAAAATAATCAGAAAAACAACCCCAAAAAACCCAAATGACATAAAAAAAACAGCATAATGCTGGCATATAAAATGTTTCACAATTTAGACTTGGTTTAACTGAACAGAGAAGTTATCAGAGCCAATGTTGAAACAGGAAAAAAAAAAACACATTTATGGGCAAAAGGAAAAAATATGTTGGCAATTTCATTTGATATAATGTTCTGGCTCATTTCTGTTCTGTTATTTTTGGCCACAGGCTGACCAACAGTAACACTGGGATCAACATGACTAACATAAAATGGAATTAATTCTCAGGGGAGGTAGGTTTTTTTTTAAAGAAAAAAAACCACAGAGCTCTGAGATCAATTGCAGAGCACCCAGCACAATGGAATCCTGGTCTACTCCAGAGCTCTTAAATACAATGAGAAAACAAATAATATATCTCTTACATAATGACTTCCACCCAAATAACTTGCAGATCTTCAGCAAATGAAAGTTTGCCTCTCCATTACAGATAGTAAATATTTTTACCAAGAAACCATAATCCTATCTTGTGCCTGAGGTGATGCTCTGATGAAGTCAAGACATAAGAATAGCCCACAGATGTGTCCTCAGATCTGTGCTTTGATCACTTGTTCCTGCCTCTTTACATATGCGGTATATAAATACTTATACACACATGGATATGGGTGGGTATATTATTCTCAAAGCTAAGGAAGTCTGAGGCTGACAAGGACACTCTGCTTTCTTGGATCCCCAAACTGTTATTACAGACCTAAATTACACTTCAGTATATTATAACTATTGCACATTGCATTTTATGCTATTTCAAGTGTGCGCCTTCTTGTCTTAAACTCACCATTTGCTCAGAACTGTTTCCAATATGAAGGGAACGATTTGTCAAGTCAAATCCTCCAAAGCTACAGGTTCTCTGCAAAAAAAAAAAAAAAAAAAAGGAGGGATACAGTTATATCACAACGATTAGCTCACTCAAAGCATCTGTGATTTGGAGAACACCAGTGAAAACACAAATGTCTGCAAAAATGGAAACAAATAAAAGGATGGGAGATTTTAAAACAATTCATCTGTTATAAAGCAATTTATTTGTCTTTTCCAGAGACAACTCCTTGGCCTAAGGTCCGCTGCTGTTGAGTCATCTTTTGCCTACTCTTCTTTTCAAAAAGAAAAAAAGACTTTTTGGTCTGAGGAAAATGTTGATCTTACGCATCAAGTTTTCCAGGGTGCTGGCAACTCCACCTCAGCACTCTCATCTGCCTTCATAAATAAGTCCACAGTAGCACTGAAACAGAGAACCATCGATCTTTTGAAGCACTGAATAACCTACCTTCTGGGAATAGCTGCATAGACTGCGTTTCCACTGAAACACAGGGAAACACTAGAGGCCTTGCAGGGCAAACCTTTGGTAAGAGGAGGGGAAAAAACCAGCCCAGCTATCCGTAAGCATTGTGTGCCCAAAGCCTCACCAAACCCTGATTCCAGACTACGTATTTACCATCACACCTGTGGGGATACGGGGCAGCTTTGCTACTTCAGGGAGAAAGTACACTATGCTTACAGTGCCACAATCACCTAATGGAGAGACTCAGTTTTGGCTCAATGCACAGATGCAGTTTATCATAAATATCCTGAATAAAAAAGGGAAAATCAGCACTATGACACTGTTTTCCTCCCAAGAGCAGAGGGCAACCAAACCCAGTACAGTTGCATTTCCACAGCCAACCATTAACTGTGGCAGATGAGTCTCTGCTAAAGCTTTAGTATCACTTGAGTAAAAGACAGACACTTAGAGGGCTCAAGGAGATTCAGCTTTTGCTTTGCAATCCAAAAGGGAAAACCTTTGATTTTTTATTTGGCCACTGAACAACCAACTGCACAGTATTCAAGTACCTGGCTCTGCCAGAAGTCTCACAGGGCAACTCAGGGAAACAAAGGCATGGTGGGTACAATTTACTTGCACAACTTCAACTCAGGGCTCTGAGCGTGAATTGCACGACAGGCAGATGTCTATTATAGGTATTCCCTTCAGAGTTAGGGTTGAGACAAACAGAAGGCAGAAGATCAACAACTTGTGAATGACCAGGTCTTAGGCCCTGAACTACTCAACAGAATAACTCCAAAAACACCTTAAGACTCAGTTAAGCATTGGGTCAGACCTGCACAGGATTGCCCAATCAGTACTGTGAGTGTGTACTTCGGCATCAGTGAAGAGCCACCATCTGTGAATGACCAGTCTGCTTTGACACTCTGTTAGGAAGAAACAAGCTCTATAATTCCACTTAATAAACAATTATCTAAATTCGTTCTGTTCAAGTAAACACTCCTCCTGCCCTGTTCACTGCTAATCAGCATACATATTAATAGTCTTTGAAGTTTTCTTTTCTAGCTTTTATACTGGGTGGTGTGAACCTACAGTGCTTGGGTGACAGTTTTTGTACCCACCACAACTCTACTACAACTTAAAGCCAGATTTGTCTAGGCCCTGCATGCATTAAAAAGTGCTGTGATGTAGAATTTTAAATGTTTTTTTTCCAGAAGGCAATGTGATTATGGCATAGCTTTTAAAAATTGTTTTTGGAAAGCATTTGACACTAACCACAAGTAATAAGATCAGTTTTTAAAGCACAGGACATTTAGCTATGAGTAATGCCACCCTTCTGTGAAGAGTCCATCCTAACTAGTCCTACAGCGTATGGTAATCCCAGCAACGGAGAGAGGACATCTGGAACTGCTCTGAGCAAACTTGTCTGTCAAACCAGCCAGAGCTCCTCCTAAAGCAGTCTTCTCAGAGAGCAAAATGTCTGTTGGTTAAAAGCTTCTGAATAAAAGTACCATATTAACGATGCTTACTGCTTCATTATGAACCTCCCCATACATTAAACATTTGACTTCCACCTTCAGATTCCAGTAGCGACCCTGGCAATACTGTACCAAACAAAAGGTCTGTGGATGAGGAGAGGGATATTCAATGGAATGGCCATGCAATCAAAAGTATTGTTTCAGGAGAAAAGAAAAACTGATACGATTGGAAAATTTCATGCATGTCCAGGTCACTGAAACAAATATAAACGACAAAAATGAATGGCAAAGCAAGACAAAGTGACCAGTTCCACTGAATACACAGGCATTGCAATTTCCCTGAGGTTGCAGCAAACAAACATTAAGTGTTTCTAGGAAGAAGGAGTGGCATTAGTTGAAGTTTGTCAGCTTTTTGCGGTTTCAGGAAGAAGTGCATTGAGAAAGCTAGTCAGAGCAGCATTTCTCCATCGCTTATCTCATCCAAATGAGGCTGGAGGAGCAGACTGAGGAGTCCCTCAACAACAACATGCTATGCATTTTTTCTCCACTTCTACATCTGTGAATAAGCAAAAGTCAGTCCAGATGGTTTTCATAATTAAATTACTATAGTAATAGAACTTAAAAGCTTGCTTCTGCCATCCGTATTTACAAATACAGTTTCAGAGGGTATTTTTAATGATGGGGCATCTCTAGCACATGTGAGTATGCTCTTTTGCTCAAGATACTCTTGTTATTCACCCCACAGAAGGATGAGTGAGGTTTCTTTTATCACTGTAATATCCTTTAGGAAAACAATATATTTTGAGTAAAATGTCTGTGAAAATAAACAGTACCATGTGAGTGGCAGGGCAAGCAGTCAATGCAGAAGTAACAGTGAAGCTGCCAAGAGAGAACATGGTATTGGGTAAAACAAACCTATCTATTTTGTGGCTGCAGAGCAAAAAGTGAGCCATGAAGGCTTGGTCACCTCACACAAGTTATTCAAGGAGACCAAGGACATAACTCTTACATATTGAGAATATCTCACATCTGAAGAAATGGAGCAGAGACCTCTCAAAATAAAATCTGTGGTTCAAGAGGAAAAGCTGTTTCTACTGTATTGTTCACTGGAATATTTTGCCTAATGTTACGGGTGCACTGCTGTTTCCACCCACTGAAGGAAGGAACGTATCTACATTGTCAGCTGGACAACAGACTAGCTGGCTCAGCTTTGGGTATCTGGCTGGCCCCAAAGGCAAGATCCTAGGAAACTCAGCATCATGGTTAAGGGAACTGTCAAAACTGGGTCATGTAATCAGGAAGCAGCTTTGGATCTCTCTGAAGTGCTTAAATCACTTAATTTTGTACAGCACCATTTCTTTTTTTGGACGCTCCTTGTTCCCTTTCCACAACGTTCTGAAGGAAGATGCCACCTTCAGCGCATGATAGAAAGAAGGAGCAGTGGCCAGGGACAGAGCACAAGGAGCACTTCTGGTGGTGTGGAGCAGCAAGCAGGAGGGTAGTGTCTCCATAAAGTAAAACTCCCTGTCTTTTTGCAGCTGTTTTTAATGCAGAATACAGAGCTGGATGGGTGAACTGATGAGATGCAAACTAAGGAGAGGGCCGATATGAGGCAATGACAGGTGGAGAGAAACAGAGCACAATCGACTAAGGATGCTCTAATCCTCCCAAAATTTTTTTCATCTCTCAAGATGTCTTTAAGAGAATACTGCCTCCCAAAGCACCACAAAGAACATGTTTATAGCATCTCAAAGCTCCTCTGTTCACCAGTAAACTCAGTTTCTGCACTAGGTGAATTCTGAAAGCAGTATTTTGTCATATTTGCTCTCTCTCATTGAGTTATTCTGTATACATAGACTCAACAAAAATCTTATCTGGCGGGATTATATCGAATGCTTCCCTTACAGCTGAATTACATTGCCTGAATTTTAGTTAAAAGTATAAAGCAGAGAGTGTTGACTGCAACCTCACAGAAACTGAAAGGCCACCTTCACAGCAACTCTTTGACTCACAGACTTTTGGTGGATTCTCAAGAGAACCCTCTTAGTACAGCGATCCACTGTGGCAGCCCACTTCCTCTTGGCCTCCTCATCCTCCTCCAGCAGGCATCTCCTCAGGTCCTGCTTCTCGGCCTTGCTCAGGGTCCTGTCAGTAACGGGACGCACCAGCTGTGAGAGGTTGAGGTGACTGTACAGGCTTCTCTCCACCACATAGGTAATATTGAACTCGCTGACAGAAGTGCGCCCTCGTAGCCTTCTGTTTGGGAAGCCACAACCTCCACCCCCTTTCGTTTTGTGCCGCAGTAACTGTAGGTCGCAAGTTGCGGGGGGTGCTCCTTTCCTAGCAGGGCGCTGGCAAAGAAAAGCTCTGGAACAGGAATAGTTAGTATCCATTTTCTTCAATCGGATCTGATTCCTTACGCTCTGAATCTCCTCCAGGGACACCAGAAGATGGTGCTTGTGCCTGTTGCTGTCATAAAAGCAAATGCTTTCTGTACTTACCCCGTGGCTCAGTGAGCCGAGGCTCTTCTTCATTTCCCCATCTGTCAAAGAGCGGCAAACTTTCTGGGTCTTCTCCTCTTCTGGGTAAGAGAAAAATGTCCCGAGTTTCTTGGGAGGCTTGATAAGGCCACGGTTATCAGTTTTGCTGAAGGTCTTCACCAGCTTCCGGTTTGCTCCCCACGTATCAAGACTGCTGGATGAGGGAGAAGTAGTAAGTGAGTCCAAGTCGTCCTCTGGCTGCTTCTCGCAGGAGCCGTCAAAGTAGAACTGCTTCTTGTGAACTCCAGAGTAAAGTGCCGATCTGTCATCCAGTACAGGAGAGTTGTCAAGTGAGTGCTCCTCCACACCTGCAGGGGACAAAGGCAGCACAACGCATGTCATCGTTCATAATGGAGATCTCTAAGGTATTTCCCCGTAGAGGCTTATTGTATTTATTTAAGATATCACCCACTTAAAATGGAAGAAAACTCTTCCTGATATAAGCAGCCCAGAAGGTGTTTGCAAGTGGATAAAACTGAAGCAGTTCCTTCCATTTGTGAATTGAGTTCTGGGATGAGTTAACAGTAGACAGACGGCAGCATCCTGTACGTAAACTCATAGTTACTTTAGGTTTCTCTCTTTTATCTGCAGCTAAGTAAGACCACAGATGCTCTCACTAAGAATCCCTTAAAAGCTGGAACTGGGATCTGTTTCTCATGTTTTTTCTTCTGATACTTGCATGTGATGCTCAGCTCTAGTGAAATTACCATAGGTCAGAAGTATAGCCAGGTATCGAAAACCAAACAAGTATCTCTCAGGTCCAGTTTTCCAATGCCCAGTGCTGCTGCTGCTGCAGAAAGCAGTATTTTTCTCAGAAAGTTAAAGAGCTGAGCTCCAGGCTAAAATTAAAGTTTTTGATGAGGGAAAAGGCACCAATTTTAATCACACAGAATTTACTTAGATGCAAAGAAAAAGAAAAGTAGGTCAAATTACTGGTGTGCCAACGTCAACAGTGAGCTGGTAGTGACAGAAACACTTGGTTTTTACCAAATAATTATTGCACAGAAAGGGAAGAAGACTTTTTGCAACGCAAGTACTAGAGATAGGCAGACAGGTTTCCTTTTTGGAGTGAAAAGGAGGGAATAAAGGACCTGAAATTACAATTCCTTTTCACATTTATCATTTAAGAAACTTTTCTCTGATGTTTTCTTCTAAGTGAAATATAGGCTATGAACAAGGAAAGAGTCAAGCAAGAGTACACATCCTCCTCAGTCCTGCCTGACAAATTTCACAGCATTCATAGGTATGCATCAGAAACACATGAGAAATGTGACTGTACTTATTTCCAGCCAAAATAAATTTCTTGCCTGACCTAACTTTGCCTGCATCTTTGATTGCTTCCACAGTCTTACAGCAGGGCTAAATTTGAACCATTACTAAAATATCCATAATTTACTAAACTCAGTAACAGGGTACACATTTCAAGATGAAAGAAGATTAGTTGCTCTTTCACCTTCAGTTCACCCTGTTGGCAAAACATATTTGACATATATTTGGTGAAACCTCAGAAGCTCTTTTACCAAGATAAAACTTGCAGTGACGGTGAAGGGACAGTGGATCACATCAGACACACAACTTCCACTATTGAGAGCTTTCCTGGGGTAGGTCTGCAGACCGGAGTCTCATTTTGACAGCACTTGCACTGGACTGTCCAACTTGTTCTTTTTCCTCTCTACTTCTCAATTTGAACAGAAAAGATACATTCTCCTGGGACTGAATTTGTGCTGATAAACAATTTTAGTCCTCTGAGTAAATAAGTCTTAAAACAGCTTGTAAAATATGGATTGTGTGTCAACACTGTAACAGATGTTATTTGGAGCGAGTCCATGACACAAAGCCACAATGACACAGATGTCGATGTGATTTGTTTTTAAATGCTATATAAGAATGGTGTCCAGGAATTAGGAAGCTTCAGTTATTTAGCTCACTAGGAGCAGACTACCACAAAATACGCCAGGATTCACATACAGGCACATTCTAGTGAGTATCAGATCATCCAGATGTATATTTAGTGCGATAACAGAGTCAGCAGCAGAAATGTGAGAGAATGATACGGGAACAGTGTATTTTTCTTTTAAAACTACAGGAAGATATAAAGTAAATTCAGCAAAAAGCTTTATGAAGAAATTTTTGAGGAGGGTTACAAGGAATCTTTCTTTTGGGGAACTACACGTCAAGTTTTCAAACCAAGCCCATTCTCACACTTTGTTAAAGGCTCCTGAACACTGATGAACTTATTAAAATGTTACCGATGTTACCCAATCAAATTCCAAAGCCAACTTCTCAAAACCTAGCCATCTGGGATTTCATATTACTTCACATTCACAACACAGATTCAAATAACAGCAGGAAATAGCTCAAGCACTGATCCAATCAACTACATGGAAGGCCGGATGGCAATCCCCAAATCCGACCACAGTATTTTTTGTGATCTCGCAGAGCTCTCTGACATAAATGGGAATACAGCCCTACATTATGAGATAAGGGGACAGACAGCACTTTTAACTTGCCACATGAAAACCTGGATGTGGGGAGAATTTACTGAAAGAAAAGTCATAGATATCTACTCCTAATGTAGACTTGGCTACTTAAGGAGTTCTCTACTTAAGAAGAAGTTAAGCAGAAGCAATTCATGTTGTTATTTACCAATAATTGTTTTGGCTACAGTTTCCCAAGAGCCAATCTACAAAGGAACTCCAGAGTGCTAAGTACAAACTCAGAGTTATAGATAATTTATCCAGGAAAGCCTGGAGTTAAAACAGAGAAATTAAGACAGGCAGGAGATGGAGAAAGAAGAAAGCAGAGCAAGGTTATTTTTGAGACAATTGTACCGAGATTTAACTCAGTAATTTTTGTGTGGGGGCCAGTGGTGGAAAACTGTGGAAACAGAAAATGGAAAGAACTGCGACACAAGTGAAAGACTGAAGGAGAAAAGGTAATAAGGAGGTGGAGTGCTGGAAGAGGAATAGAAAAAACATTTAACATGCTAAAGGGAAAGTCTGGTCAAACTGCAGGAAGGCATCTGCACACCCAGCAGCCCCTGGGCTGCATGCTCCCAGCTGATTGCTCCCTGCAGCTTTTCCCAGGCCCCCAGGGAGTGGGTAGGACAGGCCTCTCTGGGGTCCTTCTTTCCCCAGAGCACAGCAAAAATAGCCCCGTTTTGTTTGCCTTGTCTCATAAACCTTGTTTTTCCTTCCAAGCAAGCCCAGCTTTATGCTCACTCTATGAGGTAACAAAAACTTTTCAGACCAAGACAGCTGCCCGGTCCAGAGCTCTAGGCTGGCCATGCCTTCCACACCAGCAACACCATCACCACATAGAAGGGAGGCAGGCTAGACCATAAATGTGCCAACAGCTTCCTGCCACATAGCCAAGAAGATGGACACATTCTCCTTAAATGCACTCGGAAGGAATCATAATATGGCTCATCTCACTGCAAAGCTGAAGGCAACTTGCATATAATCCCGGGAAGGCCACTAAGATAAAGGAGTACCCAAAATTCCAGGGAGGACTCAAGCAGGGGTGTGCAGAGAGGCTCCTGAGGCTCAAGCTCTGTTAATCTGAGTGCTCACACACGGGCAGGGGCCATCCAGAGTTAATTCTGCAGCATGGCATTCCCAGGGGCTGAACTCTGCTTCCCGTTTCCCCACCCTCCTCCTCCTCCTCCTCCCTTCTCTTCCCCTTTCTCTTGGCAACAGGCCTCATTCAGGACCCAAACTGCAAGCAGGCTCCCCCAGAAGTAGGAGGTAATATTACATGAGGCAGTCACTATCCCACAAGAATGTTCGATAGAGTTTCTGTACTTCTGCCACAGGAAGATACCATGCAACTGAATCACCAACCAGCTGCTACCCTCCCCAAATCAGCAAGAGCTTCACCTCTGTGCCATCCCAGGCCTCGGAGGAGGGAGCAACATAGCGGTGGCTCTGCTTATCTCCTTGCTGACCCGCTCCTACTCTCATTCCTTCGCCAGCATGGGGCATAAAACATAAACCAAGCTGTAATCTCTTAATGAGGGGCTCTCCAGCGCTGCTCTGGGACTACCAGGAGACCAGCAGCAACCACATTCTAGGCTGTCACTTTCCTCCTTCTCAAAATGCAATCACTTGGGTAAGGCACGCACCATAGACAAGGCAGTCTTTCCCACCATCCCCTTAAGAACACTCCACCCATCTCTCCCACAGCCCTCTACTTTCTGTCCCCTCTCAACAGAAACATGTATTCACACATGCAGTTTTAACCATACACATGCTGCTTTTTACCTTCCGTGCTGGGTTTTTTCATTTCTTCCACTCTTATGAGTTTCTTCCGGACTCTCCGAGTAGAATTCACCAGCTTGTGCAACCTCTTAAACTTCACTGACTCCTCTGATTCATCATCGGATTGTTCTCTTGACTGGCAAAGAAACAAAGGAAATATTAATAAAGTAGCAGTTCCATGACTTGCTCCTTCAAGTTAAGTTAACCCAGCTCATCTGCTGTGCTGTGCCAATGCAGCTCCGTAACTGGTGTTATATTTTCAACCCCGGTCAGACAGAAACATTTAAATTACTGCGGGTTTTCTCTCTTTTTTTTTTCTTTTTCTTTTTCTGAAAGTATGACATACCATTTTGATTTCTAAATCTGTGCAACTTAGATCCTAGGCACTGAAATGCATTCCTGCCCTTGTCTTTCTTCCCATGCATTGTGTAATAACTACTTCCACGTCCCCTCTCAGTATGTTTCAGGCAGGGCTCTTTCCCAGGGCTCTTCTTACCATACCAGTTATGCTCCTGCGGTTTGGGTCAGCCACTGGTCTGTCTGGCATCTCACAACTTGCTGTTTAAATCTGGTTATAAACAGCTTTTCCAAACTGAAGCTCTGTCATTGACGACTTTTCCTTCCCCCCTCCCCCTCACCCAGTCTTCCCAGAAAAATCAAAAACAGCAGCGCAAGAAAGAGATGGGAAGGAAAAGGAAAGGGGAGACCTCATCTGCCTCACTCACAATCTGCCACAGCTACAGAATCTTCCTTTCTTCCTCCCTGCTTCCTACACTCCTCCTGAAGGCTCTTGAGGCTGGATTTAAGATGGACACAGCATTCCTCCAGCACTGACCAAGGGAAAACTCTGACCTTTTCAGATATACAGTGCAGTCCATATTCCCCAGCATCCCGTTTCATTTTGCATCTGATCCAGTATGCTCAGTTCCAGCTGTTTTCCCTCAAGTATCAAACATTACAGCGACAAAAAAAAATTCCCCTCTCTCCAGCAGCAGTGACACAACAAGCTGAAACAATCCATTCCTTGTGAACGAGAAGACGGCTTCGACTTTTGAGCCAGATCCAGTGTTCAATGTGCTACTTCCTCTGTTTTAATCAGTTCAGAATGTGGAAGGCGGCGGGGGGATGGGAAAGGGAGAGGAGAGGAGGCCGGCAGGGCTCTGCAGCTCAGCCAGTACAGCCCTGGCACTGCATGCTGAGGCACATTCCTGCGCACAGCACAGGGTCCAGCTGGAGCGTGGTATGGATCCTATACCTTAGTTTTCACCCGCAGTCCCAGCCAATTTGCTGCATTCTTAATGGTTGACTCTAAAAACCCTCATGCAACTTCCTGTTGGCGCAGCTATCTGGGTTTCCACAGCACGCTCATCCTTTTTTTCTCCTTCTCCTTAATTAAACTTTTAAAAAAATAAAAATCCTTAAGAAACACAAGTGAAAAAAAAAAGTATCCTCTCCTCTTCCTCAACAGAAAGAGCAAATAAAAGACAGGCTAAATATAAAAATGCTTTCTGCTTTTCTAATACACTTAAATATAAGGATGTGGTAATAATGGTGGATGCCATGGGGCAGGACACCAATTAGCAGCTGCATGGGTATACTTTGAAAGGCACAAACAGTGCCAGACGGAGCCAGGGCAGCTCTGAAAGCTGCCTCGCAGGCACATACCTCACAAGGCCAGCAGAACCACACCAGAGGAAACTTCAGCCACTTTCAGTAAGTGCAGTCAGTAACCTGTTTCCCACAAACTTTGTGTTACTCCAAAACAAGAAGGAATACCAACTGGACCACATATGGCAGTAGGAATTGCCATTCTGCCATCTAAGAGCTGCAGGACAGGCTGACTAGGTAATTAATAATCTTCCTTTGGGAAAAAACAGAGCAGTAAAGAGGAGTACAAGACTTGTTTATATCAAGATAAATTAAGCAGCAAGATGAGCATTAATTCAGAGATTATGGGTGGGACAACTTAGTGACATGTCAACCAAGACAGACATATTTAGATAAGATGATGAATGGATTATTGACCATAATCAAGATGTTCAGTCAAGACTTCTTAGGTCATTAAGCACATCTTGGCAAGTAACCATTATGCATACTCTGCTCTCGAGTAAGTTTATTTTAAATGCAATTACTCTAAGTAATTTCTTTCCTTCATTACTTTTCATACAGTCTTGTTTTGAAATACTACTGTTTGTAAAACTGTGACCTCTCTAAGACTTAGAGAATGGCTCATACCTGGTCCTCCTGTCCAGGATTTCAAACAACCAACTAGTCTTACTTTTTCACCACTGATCTCTGATACAGAACTGTCTCCCTCAGGGTTATGAAGACTCAGGAAGGAAAACAAAAGCCTTTACAATGTCCAACGTTTACATTCATGACTAGCACTGCAAAAGCAAGCGCCAAAGTAGCCTCAGCGCAAGGTACTGACATCAAAACCAAGTGGGTGGTACAGGGGGTCCCCACCACACATCAAAATAAACAAAGTCCCATCGTAATCGAGTGCCAGCTGGTTTTCCCTGCCACTTCAGGACTCCTGGCACTCTATGGTCCTCCACAGGCAGTGACAGACCCTTCCTAGTGTGGGTGCTCAGCTGAGAGAGGCGAGAACAGCTTGTGCTTAACAGCAGGAGCTACTGGATAATGGGTTGACGAAAAGCAAAGCCAGTCACTTTCCAGCAGCCTATTTCTTAGCATATTGGGTAGCGTGTGGTATGGAAAGTCTTCTGTAAAGGACAAGGATGGCTAATAAAGTTTATGCAAAAAGGCCTGAAAACGTCTGTGACTAGGCCAGTGGTGCTGCTCAGGAAACTTTCTTGTCAAATAATGCTGATTCCTTGAAAATGAAACCTTTTTGAAAAAGGGTTACTTTTCACTTTCTGATTTTGAAACTTTTTTTTTCTAAAAAGGCCTTGAAATTATCAAAAGTTTCCATTTTGGCACATGAGAAACAGAGCTTAATTTTCCAGCTCAAGCAATGCTTTCTTTTACAGCTAATATTAAACAGAAAACAGAAATGTAAAGCATTCAGGCTGTAAAGGACATATTTGGAAATCATCAAACTTTGACGCTTTGACTTCCCTGACCCACTCTAGCCTCCCTGCTTTTACAATGTCAGAATTGCTTTCTTTGGTGGCTGTCCCTGACTTCAAAATGGGAAAATCACCCTGCTCTCCACAGCCATGGCATGCTGGTCAAATGGCTTCCTGGACAGCTCTAGCAGCCAGGCCTTGGCACAGTGCTTCGATGCAGCTGGCAGCCAGTGCCCCCCCCCTCTTTCCCCTTAACAAGAGCTTCAGCGTGCTGCAGCACTGCAAAAGAGCAACCTAGCCTGTTAAAGAGGGAACAATGCGCGTCTGCAAGAGGCTAGGCTGGACGCTCCGTGGCATGGGAGGAGGCCATGTTGCACCCCCATCTGCCAGCACCTCCCAGCCCCTGGACCGTGCCTGTCTCATTAGGCCAAGCTTTGGCGTTGTTAACGCGCCGCTAGAACAGCCGGGGCCTCTCCATCTCCCCGTTACCCCGCACGCTGCCGCAGCAGGCCTCTCCCTGCACTCCAAGGGGAAAACAAACGTATTTGCAGTACTGTAAATAGGAACAACTTAACTTCCAGCTCCTCCACTCCAAATTTTTCCATCCGAAAGCCCATATGGCTCAACTTTTAATTATTTTGGCTAATGCTGCATGTAGTAATTCTGTGGCAAATGCTTAAG
This sequence comes from Mesitornis unicolor, assembly GCF_000695765.1. Classification (NCBI taxonomy): domain Eukaryota; kingdom Metazoa; phylum Chordata; class Aves; order Mesitornithiformes; family Mesitornithidae; genus Mesitornis; species Mesitornis unicolor. The sequence goes on from NW_010199651.1 coordinate 75,748, forward strand.
TGTTTCATTTCTGGTTTCCAGGGCAACATTACATCAGATTGCAGACAGCTGGCTCCACAGCCTTAAACCATAACAAATTGGCCAAAGTCAATGCACAAAAATCGCGCTTGCTTTAAAGAGAGAGCGCAGGACTCGGCTGGGCTGCCGGGGAGCCAGCAAAGCCTGCAGGGCCCCCTTGGCGGGGCTTGCCGGGCGGATCCGCCTTTCCCCACTCTGCTTGGAGCAAGTGCATCCCTTACACATCTGCAATGCTCTCACGGTGCGGAAACCCGCCAGTTTGGAGAGCTTGGCTGCACGAGCACATGAAGGACTACAGGAAAACAGAGACTAAATTAACAGCATCTGGAAATATCAAGGACTGCATGCAGAGGACTGCAGCACCACGTACCACATGGCTGGAAAACCATAGAGGCCAAGGCCCATCCCCACCACCCAGCTCTTTCCTGCTAACAAATGTGGCCACAAACCTATGAAGATGCTACCAAATTCAGAAGAAAGCATTTTCCTCTGCCACCTCTAGCGTCTACTCTGCTTGGAATACTTTTCCTACTTGTATAACTCTAAAAGGCCACACTTTACAGCATCTTATACTTAAGATCAAAGTAAAAAGCCTTACGTTCAGAAACAAATAGGAAATTAGCACACGTACTTTGATATTCCAGGAGCTCTCTATAGTTCCGTTCCTGTCACCCTCTTTGCTTTCTCTCCCACTTTTCTCACGAAGGCTCTTTGCTGCTGCCTGCTGTGGAAGCAAGGCACATGCCTTGCTCTGCTGCTTTCTAACATTCAGCCCATTTCACACGCCATAGAAATAACAATCCTAACCTCCCCTTTGAATAAGTGCTTCACACATGTGCACACACCCACACAGAGAAAATGAACATTTATTAGGGTACTTGGAATTAATTGGCAAAATGTAAACTAGAAGTAAGTAGCTAGTTTTCGGCAGGACTATGTTTGGAAACTCTTAAAAAGCACACGACAGGCAAAGCTTGCTAGCCAGGTCATAATAAAAATGTTTAAAAAACACTACGACAACATCCAGTTAAAGCTATCATAACCAATTAATCTGTTTCAGCTCCATAAACAAAAACATACATGACTTTTACATTAGCTGTGTGAAGCCATTTAGAGACATTAAAATTTTACAGTTCACTTTATGCCTAGTGAATAGTTCAGCCTCAAAATGAAATCTGTAGGAAAACTCCCATCTAAGAAACATGGAAATCTCTTAATATCTGATTAAGCCCAAGTTGCAATTATTTTTGGCTATCAGACAATTCTTGTTCAGCAAAGTGGGGCAAAAATACACATTCAGACTCGTGGGCATATCACATCACAACCCCTAACCCTGGCTAGCTCACTTAGGAACTATGTGCTCTATAGTAAATGCAAAGAGATTTTGCTCTTCCCTTTAGGAGACATGGCTACACATGTCCTTTCTTCTTTCTCTCTAACAGGCTTTACATCTGCCAAAAAAACCAACCATTCTATCTTTTTTTAAAGTTTTATTAAAGATGCCTGGATAAAGTCAGAAACAGGAAAACAGAACAGAAAAAAACTTAAAAGCCCAAGGAAAGGAAGAGGAGAACCGAGAAAGGGAATGCACTCTGTGCTGTGCCTAAGAATAACCACAAAAGCCTTTTCTCTTTCTTCCTCTCTGAAACAAGAGGCACATCCTCTCCACATCATGCTACATGCTCTGTGACTTACCAGCTTCGGCATTTATAGGCCTAAAGCTCAGTTTTGAGTAATTCCCCCTGAGTCCTCAACTGCTGTCAGCTTCGTAACCCTAAAATTTAAGATCAGATCCTTCTTCTTAAGTATTGTATTTGCTCTGAATCCTGCGCACAAAATGCCTCTTCTCTGGAGTTACATTATCAGACACCAAACTGGCTCCGATTCCAGCGCTGAATATGTAAAGAAGAAAAAAGCGTGATGCTGGACTCAATTAGCTGTTTTCTGCTCACTGATTGATTCCCCCAGTTACTCGCTAGCTGCATAACTTGCAAGAAAGGCATAAGTCATCAGCTCTAAGCAAATCTTCTATTCACCACAAGGAAAAAAGGGAGTGTTGTACATGGCAAACAATCCCTGTTTTCACTGACGAAGGCTTGCTGACCTCTTGCTGGCCTCCAGTTCCTTAATTACTGTCTATGGAATTTCAGTGAAAGAAAAAAATACAGAGAATCTCTGCAAAGCCAGGACGAAGACCGACTCTCAAACACAACCGCTAGAGTGGAGGCTGTGTCTATAGGAAATATAACTTAGGCCCTTTACCAGGCTCTTTTCATCTTCACTTTTTAATTCTTATGAAAAAAAGCCCCTCTGAGAATTTCTCTTTATAAAAGGCTAACTTGTCAGAAAAATAAACCTTACTTAAATGCTTTTTAAATTAGTGAACTTAGATACCTTTTTTTCCCTTTCCCCTTGGTTTCAGTGCTATAAAAAAGAACTAAGAACTGAAAGGGCAAATAATGTTTAATTTGGAAATCTCAGACTGGTCTAGAATTAGCCACATTGCAGCTTTACGAAGCATTGTAGCATGACTCCCAACTTCTACTCCTAGGCTGGGCTCAGACCTCCCTTCCTAAGAAACAGATTCTGAGATGATCAAGTAAGTTGGCACTTCTCTTACAGTCAATGATACCTAATCCCAAACCTTGGGACAAATCCAGCATATGGACAATTCTTTTCAGAGCATAAGAAAACACAGACCAAAACCTCTATTAATTAGGAGCACTGTTATCCAGTGGTGGAACACAGTAGCAAAGGCATACCGCAACAGCACTCTCTTTAAGCCAAGAAAAGATTCCCCGTACTCTGGACCATACCATCAATGGCCAGTTAATCTGGATTCACCACAGATCAATCACACAGTGAAATCATAGCGGGACTAAACATCTACTCTCTTTGATGACTGGCTGATTTTAATGAGCCACTTAGTCAAATATCCTTTTTCAATTTCTTCAACTTTGTACAAGTGACAGTACGCAGATTTTCTACTCCCTAGCAGTCACGTAAACTAGATTTACTGGTCTGTTGTAACTGGGTTCTTACCCTTGAATTACTCTGATGTAAAAACTCTATGGACAATTCTAAGTTTCAGATAAAACCAGCCTGTGTTCTCCAATTTCAATAACATACCAGCCCACATCAAGCGAAACATGACAGCGACTTCCTTGAAATGTATCCCAGATTCCCTTAAAAGTTCATGGCCATGAGTGAAACTGATCTAAGTTTGGGGTTTTGCAACTTGAGTTTGAAGGTTTTGGGTTTCATTAGAAAAGTTCTGCAAACCTCTAATCCTTGCAGAGGCTGTTTATAGAAAACTGTGTGGAGCTCAGATGTGATAATCTGCAAATAAAGGCCTTCAAAACTTTTAAGAAAATTAACAGAGGTCATAAATGTTTTAACCACTTCACATAATTAATTGCAAGATTATGAATTACAAAGGCTGTGTAAGTCTAAAATGAGTAATGTTTACTGTTAGTGTCAGCCCCCTCAGGTAAGCTGAAGGAAACAGCAACCTCATGCCTGGGTTTGGTCTGTGATTACTTACAAGGAAATCAAAGGAGCATCCAATGGCTACTTTGGTGAAAGGCATATTACACATTAGCTGATGATGACACTGCTTGCTGAAATTAGTTGGAAATATTTGTCATAAATAACAAGAGCACAAACATTTCACTCTTCCAGGAGGTCTGTCTTGATACTAGACTAGCTGCTTGAGCAAATTCCTAGATGTTAACTGTTCCCAGGGTTTAGTTAAATAGTTCTGAGAAGCACATTGACGATGTTTGCATCTGCAAGCCAGGCACATTTCCTCATGGCAAAGTGTTTCTCTTGCTGATTACCGTAATTAATTTTAATTACACTACAACTTTACTCCTGTACCACTTGTCATAGGTATATGTGGCAGAATGAAGCTCTGCAACGCATTAGCCTGTATCTGTTACAATACAGCACTCCTTTCCAATTCTCCTGCAGGCTCCCCTACACATGGGAAAGAGAGTCTCTAACCAGGCTCTCTCAACTGCATCTTGTGTTTTGTCAAGGCTAAGAGGGCCTGGGGAGAACCCCTATTCTTTGCATAGGCTGTACTATGAATGAATGGAGTACACCACTAGTGCTGGAAACCAACCCCCCCACATTTTGGAAAATCACGGCTGGAACACCAATACACAAAATACAGATAAATTCATATAAGAGGAAAAAAAAAAAAGAGAGCTCCTCAGTGAAGGGTGTAGTAATTTAAATTACATCCTTATAGTATTTTCAGACAGTCAAACTGTGTGAGGAAGGAAACACCAGTGGCAGGGAGGTGGGGGCAAGTGGTAACCGACAGGAGCACAATTAAAATTTTCTATTGTACCACAAGTAAAGATTATTCAGCCTGGGTCTGCCAAATAGGGCAATGAAACACATGGCTTTTGAGATTCCTAATTCTTTAACTGAGCAAGGCTTTGTTCCAATTTAATAGGCTTGGTCTCAGAAAAGATGGGGGTAGGGAAACCACATTATGGATTACAGCATCTCCTGCTGGTTGATGCATGCAGGGAGAAGTCATAGGAAAAAGCTGTTACCCCATCCTCTAGGTAATAAGCAGAGAAATTAGGCAGCTGCGCAAGGGCAAAAAGGTATAAAAAAGCCATGTGTTAACATGAATAGTAAATTAACTTGACTTCCTACCTCCCACCCTCCCCAAATATGTGGCCAAACATTTTGTGGTAAAGTAAGTCAACAGAGCTTTTCTGAATGCAGTCAAAGCAAAAGTGGTTACAAACATGCTTAATTACAGTCACTGCCTGCGCGTTACTGTAAGCTCTCTTCTCTGAGTCATGATAGCAGGAAGATTTCTCTCAGAGACCTTACAACAGCCTAATTACAACCAGTCTTCTCTGCAGAGGCAACTCCTACTGGCAGTGAGCAGGAAGTTGGTTTACTTCATCTAAGTTAGTGCTAACTGCTCGGTACACCCCTGCGGTGACAATGTTTAGACCCACTAGGGACATACACCTAGCTGAGCTGTATCTGATGACACCATGGGCAAGTCTTGCTTGGTAAATAACACCTGAAGAAGTGATACACTTTCATTCCTAAATAAACATGTTTCTCCTGCAAATTCTAAAGCTTTCTGGAAAATTTCAGAAAAAATAGGCAAAAGACTCCTTACAGTGTTCTACAAAACTACATAGAAATACATCGATGGTCTCACACTCTCTTACCATCACTTCACAGCACTGACCTTACTTTAAAATTTGTGTCCCTGGGATCTGTAACGATGATTTGCATTTCTCTCATGAAGGTTTTTGTATTACTATACTCATGGGAAACCTTGCTCTTATGCATGGATAGAGAGAGGGGGAAAGACAGTAACAATATTACATTGTAATTCTTCTGCTACTGGCTTTCCCTGAGAGGTGTTGGACACCATCCCTGGGATCAGTGGAAAAAGAGGGCAGCCAGCACCTCCCAGGACAGGCCCTTGTGGTAGGCACACAACGTGGGAATTTAGCGCTATCATTTTGAAGCAATGTCTATTATTGGCTCTTTCTTCATCATAACTGTTACTAAGCACCGACAGTATTATAGGAACTTGGATAGTAATAATAAATATACCATGCAATACAATGAGGTACATGAATGCCTTTCAGGAAATTTTAACAAAAATTGGGTCACTGGACTCTTCAGAGCAAAGATGAAAGCTCTGCATTCATTCATAGCCATTCTCAGCATCAGCTCCCCTCCATTACTTCAAAGAGCATGCAGGGCCTAGAGGCAGCAACAAGCGCTCCAAGAAGTGAAACAAGGAAACATCCTCTTCCACCCTTTAACCTTTCACGGAAAATAAAACCTTACAAAAACTGGTAAGTCCTGTGGTAACAGCAAAACAGGGCTAACATAGTGCATACCTTTCAAAATGCTCAAAGTATCCATGCCGCTTTAGCTTAAACACTACTGTTTAAATTAAAAAACCCCAACTCATCATACCCTAGTCTCCATTGGTATCTAATGCTGGTTCCCAACATGCATCGACTTTGAGCTTAGTTCTAACAGGCCAAACTGACTATACGAAAAGAAGGGCTTTTTCCTGTTTATTGTAACAGTCCTGTAGTATGAGCAATAATAATGTTAAGAAATGGTTAAAGATTTTAAGACTCCATCAGCAATATGAATAAAAATAAATTTAAAAATTGTTGTATTTAGAAAGCATCCAAAATCTGAATCATTGAAATACAGTATAACCCTGAATATGTAGATTTGCTGTCATTACACTCAGATTTACGCAAGGTAATTGCTGCTACAGAAGTTATACTGTAATTATTTCTTTTCTTTTTTTTCTCTTAACACTCACCAAACAACGGAGTAATGACTGTCGTGAGCCAGAGATCATTCTGTCAGACTTTGTCTTTTGCCAGTCAGCTTTATACTGTAGGTCACACAATCCTGATTCAACAGCTTCAGCATCTCTCAGATTGAAATGAATATGACTCAAAGTCCATTCTTGTCCAATACTGCCCACCCTTTCAGATTTTATCCCCATTTAATGGCTTGCTAAATGAAAACGTCCTCAGGAAATAATACGAAGAACAGGAGCAGCAAAAGATTATCTCACCTCAGCTAGAGCTGTCACTGTGTGGACTCCATTTGCTGCCACCCGTTAGGAAGCGGATCAATAGAAGATGGAAAAGAGGCAGCAAAATGCAAAGGGGAGTTTTCCCCAGCATCAGCCCCATGGCAGACACAGATGTGCACGGTAAGCCTCCAGGTCTGCAAAACTGCTGCCACTCTTCCCAGCAAAACCAAACTGGGTGTCAGTTTCCTACTGGTAATGATGCCACATTGACATCCTGGGTGAAAAAGTGTTGGGAGGGCAGGGAGGAAGCACTGTGGGCTTCCCACTGCCCACCTGCAGGCCATACTGTGGGAGAGAGATGCTGTTTTTATTCTCCCTGCTCATGAATTTTATGGCCTTTCTCGTGAGGCTGCTAAGGCCACATGGGGCAGGTGGGGAGGTCTTGGGGGAGAGTAGCACAACTCAAATGAAGGCTGGCTACGCCACGTGGAAGCTCCTGTTAATGAGCTCTGGTTGGCTGACCGATATCCATTGATCAAAACTGAAATAGAGAAGCCCAACGAGACCAAAGAAACAGTTCAGTCCAGGGATAATTACAGCTTCACTTAACTTGCATCTACAGAAACTTCCAGTGAAGTTAATTAGTGGTTTGTTTCCGTGGCAGCACATGTATGATGCACCTCCCTCCTCCTTTCCCCCATTCCTGCATCAAACATGGCGATTGGTACCAATTCCGGCTTTCAGCAGAGGGGACAGGAAAGGATTTGTAACGGTTTCTCCTAATGCTGCTGCTCCAAGCTGGGCTGGAGCTGTACCAGTGGGGCTCTGTGGAAGAAGCTGCCCTGTTTTAGATGAACTGAGAATGTCAGCCCCCAAGAGTTATCAAATGGGCTTCTATCTTTAGGAAGCATAAAAGGCACCTCAGTATAAAGAAAGAATGTGATACAATTCTGAAGTCCTCTCTTGCCCTTGACTTTCTGACTCTTGAGGACAAATAGGCCCTTATCTAAAATCCAGAAAGGGATCCATTTGTAATCTGCACCTGCTTTACATCCCAACATTTGGCACAAAGCAATGAAAGCTTGTCTAGAGTCACTGTGAGAAGGCTTCATTCCAAGAGAGACAAAACATAAATTTCAGAAATAACTTTGTAAAAAATGATGAGGCATTTCAGACTTTTGATACATCTGACTAAAAAGAAAAACAGTTTCAACGGCATTCCCACATTAGCAAATAAATAAGATGCATACTTTGTTGTGAAACAAAGGGACCACAGCAGCGAGACTGAAAGCTAGGAACTGCTCTCAAGTGGCAGAGAACCAAGTCACCTACTGCTTGGCAAGGCTTTGGTTGGTTTGTTTGCTTAAGAGCAAACAAACAGGACATACATTTAACAGCACAGCCATGACACTGGGCTGCCTCGCTTTGGATGCTGAGATGACAACTCTTCAGCCCTCTGTGGTTCATCTTTAGGGTTTAGTTTTGTACGGGTGTGAAGTGCAACTTTGCATTTCCTGGTACAGTAATTTAAAAGGGGAGAAGCTGGAGAAAATATTCTTAATCGATCTTTAAAATGAGTTCAGGATCAAACTGGCAATGTTCATCATAAACACATGATAGTTATTCAAGCTAATAAAAAGTGTTTCAGGTTTTTTTTGTGAAAAAGGAAAACAGCAACTAATGATACTTGCCCTTCAGATGTTATTTGGTAGGTGGCTGTTCTTATGTTGTGGGCAGAACTGACTTAAAAAGTATGGAGTGCTTGAACCCTTAGAACACTCTGCCATTCTGCTTTCATTTTTAGATTTTCCAGATGCTTAGATTCTAACTTTTTTTTCTTCCTGAGATGTAGTCATTGGGCAAAGCTAGACCAAGATTCTCCTCAAAAAACTAGCTACCTCCCAAAGTCCTCCTAACTATCAGCAGGTCTCTGCCTGGGAAGACAAAATGCAGAGGGGGAAAAAAAAAAGCAATTATACTAGTGTCTTGGTATCTCTTAAATCCCAAGATTATCAAACAAATGTATAGCAAGTAAAATAAAAGTTATTATTTTCCTAAATTCCCCCAATCTGCAATTATCCTAATTTGCTTTTATGCTTTGTGTATACAAAATGTTTACAAAATGATCAAGTATGATCACAACATTCCACTAAAAATTGCCTAGTAACAATCTGGCCATGAGACCGAAAAAAAAAGAAATCAGAAAAAATGCCAACAGAACCAGAAGAGCCACTGCCCAAGGAGCTTTAATACAAACCAGAAACTTCAATTTCAGTGACTCATATTTTCAGTTACTTTCTGAGGTTAGAAGGCGGTGGGCTATCTAACAGAATGTTTTTATAATATACGGAAAAACATCTTTGCTTCATGGCCTCTATAAAATGCGTGGGGTAGTTTTAAGTTGAGATTCCAAATTGGCAGAGTACAAATCGCACAAATGACACGGAAAGTCAAACCATTTGGCAAAGAAAAGACTTGAAAACAAAATAATCTTTGCACCTCTCAAAAGCTGGTCATTTTAGATTAAGAGAGATGTCCTTTGGCAAAACAGTCTGGGCCCTGTTTCTACTTTCCTGTTTGTCTTCCCCTCTTGCATGTCAATTGTAGCCCAAAGTTTTTCACCCCAGTTAACCCTAGTTTCTTTCTTGTCCACAAAAGAAGAAGCCAAGCTGACTTTTGTTTTAACATGAAGTTTCATTTCTGCAGATGATTTGGTTTTCCCTTGAAAGGCAAGCAGTTTCACAACTTCTGTTAAATGTAACCAAGATAAGAATAAGGAACATGGGCAAAAGTCTTGAGAGGTATCTACAACGATGGAATAGAGATCCCTCATTGAGGTTTATCAGGAAAATAGTTCAAATCCTACCAGAATAGCAGAGAGAGACAACAGAACTCTTGGCTCAAAGTACAGAGGTGGCTTAGGAAAACAATTTTAGACAAGAGGTGCCAAGTCATTTCATTAGAGAGCAAATACTGAGTCATGTGTGGTCCTCAGAGGTATACACAGCTTTCAGTAACTTCAACACAAGTGCAAACCACTATCAGAAGAATTAAGAGAGAAACCCAGTATCCTTCTGGGATTTGACAACAGTAAATGAGAGTTTTGAGGCTTTGATGCTATAGGTACCTCAGTCAGAGGCCTTAAGAGGAGAAAGTTCAGGCTACAAATACTAATGAGGGAAACACCAAATCTTTCAGCCGGCTAAATAATCAGTACAGAAGAGTCAGGATCCTTCCTTCTCTATTCTTTGCACATTTCTGATATATCAGAACTGAGTATAAGGCAACATCAGTCCCTCTCTGCTCCCCTCTGACTAAAGATGGGCTTTTTTTTTTAATACAAACAAGAAAAATCACCACAAAATATTTTAAACATCTCATAAGAAGACACAGCATTCCTCTTTTCATTTAGGGAGGACATGCTAACTGTCTGCAGCAGTTAGCAGGAAATTCCATTGACAATAAAACAAATAAATCTATCAGTGGTCTCAAAAGCCTATGATTCAATTATACGGGTTTCAAAGAGCTTGAATTTGACAGACAAATGTGTTCTTCTTTAAGATTTATCTGTGAACTTTCAATTAGAGAAATGAAGTGGAATAAACTACTCAGTGAAAATGAAGATATTTGGAAGGAAAAATTAATTAATTCAGCATGGTATGACACAAAGACTGTCTGGTGCCCATAAAAACAACACAAGCTACACAGCTCCGAAGTAAAAATGAGGGAGGAAAGCTGCCTTACTGCTGATGAGTCTGGCAAACTCTCTCAGCTGAGAATTAGCAAAATACATACATAGAACTGTTCGAAAGCAGCAGGCAGCTAGGACTTAGCCAGACACTCAGCTAGGATGTACCAACAAGAGCGAGGAAGGCCCGAGGAACTCTGCTGATACACAGTTAATTGAGAAGTAAAGTGAAAAGGGATCATTTGTGCTTCAAAACCTCTGTGACAAAGGGCTGGATTGAAGGAAAAAAAAAAAGGGGGATTCTAAAACAAGACTGTTAAAGTCTACAACAACAAATCTTTAAGATTTAAAATCCACGTCAAGGATTTTCTGCAGACAGAACATAGCATCACAAGGTCAAATGATACACTTGCTATTAAAGAAATCACCAGGTAAATCAGGATATTTCTGTACTGCAATAAGAGAATTTTAAATATTAAATGACACTGGGGAGCTATACCAAAATGACAGGTACTTACATTACAATTGGAGGATCCATCAAATGTTGAGTAAGAACCATCAGGCCATTCTGCAGCATCTATTGTGCCCGATTGCCTGTGCTGTGCTTCATACTCTTTCAGCTGAAATTTGAAGAGACAGAACATTTTCCAGTGAGAAGCAGCTATCAATCTTAATCAAAACAGCAAGAGTTAATGTCCTTTCAGATTCCTTCCTGCCCCTAGAAGTCCTAGAGTTTTAATGATGAGATTTTTTTTTAAAGGACATGATCTGTAAACACTGAATTTTGATTCATTATCATAGGTAAAATGTAAGTTTTACATCTGCACCTCAGAGGCAAAGTTTCTGCCAGACAGACTAAATCACAATAGCCTGCTGATTTCCTTCATGAAGAAAATTATCTGCATCAAAGACTAGAAACCACCTTTTATAGCTTCAAAACTAAAGGCCAACTTTTCAGTTTTCCAATAAAAGGCTTAAGACATAAAACCAATCCTACTGGAGTCAAACTGTTGAGAGGATCAAGAACTGATGATATTAATAAAAAAGAAAAGCTTGCTGCTAATAGCTTGGACCACTAGAGGGAAACAATGTGAATATATATATTAACCAAACAGATTGGGTACAACTGTTCCTCCACAAAATTTTTAACAACAGAGATATAAAAGAATTCCAAATACTACCACCCAGGATTTTTCAATTTTTTTCATTATATGATTACCAGCAAAGCAGTATTTTCTTCAGACAATAACTATGTTCTAGGATAATCTAGTTCAAGATGTAGTATGCCAGTATAGAAATTTACCTGAGTGCCAATTCATGATACAAATCATGTTTTCTGCACCTCTAATGGAGCCCATACAGAATACCCTGTGTTCCATCACCGTATTTTGCACAAGGGTACAAAAATCAAAAGCGGTGTAGAAACTTTAACATCAACCTTTTTGCTCCTGAGCAATTAAAATCTCAGCACTACTCCTGCAAAAAAATACAGTTCCTTATATTTACTTTCTTGTGGTTTACTGACACTTAGATTTCATAAAGAAACACTTGTGACAGCCAGTGCACTTATCAAAAAATATGTCAATGTTGATTTTAATGTCAAATGCCAAAACCAGCTGAGTATGTTTTCTTGAAGGCTATTAAAACAAAACACCACCTTTTTGGCTAAGAAACAAGAAGAAAATTCAGGTTAAACACTAGTATTTTTTAAAGCTGAAAATGGAAGCCTTCAAACAAACTGCCATTTCAGCCATTAGCAGCAGGAAAATAAGAAGAAATATATGCATTCTGAAAGAAATAAGGTAAGCCCAGTAAAACTTGAATCATTCCTTTCAGTACTTAAACAAGCCCACGAACATGCATGATAAATAAGGACTAGTACAGGTGGGATTCATCTTCCTTACCTTTAGACAGCTGCAATGGAAATGTCTACACTTGTGCTTTTCTCTGATTGGCACCCTTTATTGCCAATGGAGAGAAGCGAAGACTTTTAGGACATTTGCCATACATTAGACGTCTATTTTTGGTTGAGCTAAATCTCACTTTTTCCCCATAAACAAAGGAAATACTATCTAATTCATGCTACCTAGTAAGATGGGACAAACAGGCAAGCCTTTTCCCCTTCTCCTATGTTTTCTGAGCACACAAAAACTCCACATTGGTAAATCCTACATCCTAAAACATATTTCTCCAGGAAATGTTAAGCGTGTACATATCTTACCCTAGCAAGTGCTTCCTCAATGGTGATCATCTTCTCTTTGACCATCATCATCAGCTGGATCCTTTCCTCATCACTCATCGTGATCTCACTGGCCACATACCCTACATCTTCTCCTACAGGAAAAAGCACAGAGAGAACATGCATTTGTCAGAGGTCATGCACAGCATGGTTACACTGAAACCAGATTTTACTCAGTGCTCTGTAATCTGCTCACCACGTGGATCCAGCTGGCCAGAACAGACCCTCCCCAGAGCAGCCTCATAGTATGATTTCAAAGGACTGAATGATTTTGAAGTAACTGAGCAAGAAAAGGAAGCAAATTAGCCCTAGAAAACTAAGTCTACTCTGATACTGATAGGTGGAGAGCATGACAAGGAGAAATAATATGTGACTGTCATAACACAATTGTTGACCCTGAAAGACAAGAATCAAAAGAGAAAGTGCTAATGCCAGAGAGGTCCTGCACTCAGCCCTGAGGAACACTGGAGTCAGCTGCCAGAGTGGATGGGAAGCCCTTCCAGGAATGGTGTGCTGGGTCCTCACAGCTCCTTGCTGCAGACTGGTCGTGTCGCCCTACATATCCAGGCTACCTCATCAGCCGCTGAGCTGGCACGTGGTGCTGGATGTATTGTGGCTCTCAACTCCAGGACCTCTCATTTTGGTATGAGCTTGGTGTGTCAGCACAGGCAGTTAGAGCTTGCCTTGAGAGCCAGCAAGGACCCATGCTTAACTGAGAGTGTAAATGTGCCCCTTCTTGACCTTGTAAGTGGGATCTTGTCATCTTTCACAATCCATCTGAACACAGACATGGGGAAACATCTGTTCGCGACAGAAGGATCTAACAGATACACATGGGGAAACAGAAATTTTCTGAATGAAAAGAAACACTTAAAGCAATTCACAGCTGCATCTTTTGGGGAAGAACTAGATAAACACACCTGACAGTTTAAGTAGAATCTATTGTACATTTGCACTAGTCAACAGATGCACTTTTACTACTGCTCCTTGTAGTGTTTTCTCCTACAATGAGAGGCTGGATTCAAGCCTAAAGTAAACAAATCAAAGTAACGAAATGTCAAAGAAAGGAGAAATCTCTTTCTAACTAAAATCAATCAGCACTTCTCTTATCAAGTCAGAATCAGAAAAAAAAAGCATCTTATTCATTTACAGATATTTATATATTAACTGCATCACCTCATGCATGTGCATTCATTGACAGTCTTAAACCAGAGGCATCCCAGCCTCATAACACACACCTCATCTTTCTGAGCCCTGTCATGATGAACCAAACCTGCGACACTTCCAGATCCACAGACCCCCAGATGTCACACTGTTGCAAATGAATTTTACTCCTTTGTGATGCTGGGTCTTTTCATTTTATGCAGATAGGTTGTGTGTCCTTAAAAATATTTACCTTTTGAAGTCTGCCTCATTAGTCCTTTCTGGTTCTTTCGGAAATTCTGCCAAAAAAACTTGTTTTTCTTTTTCCAGTCTGCTTTCCCTAAAAGGAAAGTGGAAAGGGAGGATGACGGGAAAGGGAAAAAGAATTTCAGAAAGAAAGATTAGTTAGAAAATACTAGACAAGCTTTCAAACACTAAGTTATATCTTTTAAGTCAAAACCAAGAATTAAAAAAATATCAAATTTTCTGGATTTATTCTATACTAGAACTATGCTGATATAGCTATTTCAGGGAAATGCACATTCTTTTATAATTGCCAATGTTACAGAGGACTGAGATAAGACAGTAACTTACATATTTTTAATTATAAACAGAAAATACTTTACATTCATTTTGGTATCTATTGAGTTGTTAATGTCAAGTCTGAAGTGTTTTTGAAGTACTTTGTTGGTTTATTCTCCTTAACTGAACCACAATTATGTAGCCTAAGCTACAACTCAGATAAGTAATTTTTTACTGTGCGTGTGCATTTCCATACAGAAAAGAAATACATTATATATATATAAACGCACACACACAGATGCACACATATATCCACAAACACACACACACACGCACACATTTTGCTACTTGACATGAGAAATTTTATGAGACCATCAGCTACACCTGACTCTTGCTCTCTGTATGCCTGGACCATACAAAGCTGGGCGTCCATGTCCATTAATATCAGATCTGCATGGCTTGATGACCCAAAAGTAAATAATTTGTTCTAAAAAGGAAATGGGATCTGGCTCAAAGTAGGGCATATAACTGTGTTCTGTTGAATTAGCCAGGGTACATATTACAAAGTTTGTGCCATCTGCAAGAAAACACACTGTGTCTGATCTGGCAGAAATGCTACAATAAAGAGCTACTTCATCCCCATGCTTTTGAAAAATTCAAAGGAACATAGTTTATACTCTGCTAACTGAGTTTCAGCATGTGTCTATAGCATTTTGGACCTCACCCTATAAGACCTAGAGCTGGGTTTACTGACTCTCTGAAACAAAGCTTAAGTTTAGACTGTGTGGAAATGTCTCTAGAAAAAAAAAATTAGAGAGAACAAAAAAAAAAAATCCCAGTTTTTATTTTCTGATGAGCAAACTAAAATTTGTTTAGAAATTTATCAGCTCAACTAATAAGTCAGGATAGCAATGTGTATTAATTATAGCAATTAAAAAGAAACAACCCACCACAAAAACCAGAACACAAACCACAAGTGAAAGACAATGGAAAACAAATAAATATTTAGAAACGCAAAATATTTCTAAAACAAAGGAACTCTAGCATGACAAGAACAAAAATAACAAAAACGCCAGTTATTCACTGGTGGTCATAATTTTCAGAATATAAACGGACAGACTAGCAGTGATCTAACATGCAGACATTTGAAATTCAACATAAGTCAAAAGATGCATATTTACCACAACACAATGCTGGTTGGGCAGTCCCAGGGATCACTGAGACATCAAGCACCTAACGTAAAGCTGCTAAGACTCACCCTCACTGCACAAAAACGCTGCTGACTTCTGCCAGTATTGTGTTTACTCAGCTCTTCCCATCCCAGCACGAGCAAAACTCAACACCTGTTTAAGAATTCCATAGCAGTATCAAATAAAATGAAATATACTGACCTACAGAGCCTTCTTCCAAACTTGATTTATGAATGGAGAGCCTAGGACAAAAAAGAGAAATGGACTTATTGATGCAGGCTTCTCACATTTCACAGGAGCTGTCTGATTACAGTAAATCATAGTTTCCAAATAATATATCATGAGCTGTTTTCTCTTCCTTTTTCTTTCCAACACAACAAGTTGGGAACAAAAAACTGGTCTGACCACAGTAACCGAGTTCCCCTCTTGAACATGCCTTTTGTGACCAGCATAGAAAAATATATACTGATAGAAATATATGTTTAAGGCGAATAAGTCTAGGGAGCCCTCAGAAAAACACTTTTTCACATACTTTCCCCTTTGCCATTTGAAAAAACAGTAATTTGGCTACCGCTTACTGGGGTGCTGTATTTGTTTAACTGTATAACCGTTTCTGGCTAGAAAATGCTTTATAAATATGCACTCATTAGGCTTTCAGAAGCCACTGTGCGGAAGAGAGGAGTAGAGATTTAAAGACGAGGTGAAGAAAGCTTGTCAAGACCCTACGAATTGTGACCACAGCAGACTGGAGACTGCAGCTTCTTTCTCCTGAGTCCCTTCTGTGTGCTTTCCCACCAGCGTATATTCCCTTCCTCAAAAGCTAGCTGGAGAGACTTATATTAACAGAACATAGACTTTACAAACAGCCCACTAAAACAGTAAGTAAATCTTTTGTTCTCGGTCTTTATGCTCATTGAACCAGTTTTCCATAATGGATTCCAACTCAGTGCCAGCAGTTCATTGTGGGATCTGTGATGAGACAACACCACCCCCTTTCACTGCCTTTTTTTCTGTCTGTATAAATGCAGCTAAGAGAATTTACCAAATTTCGTGCAGCTCTTTGAAGCCTTCCTATGGGAATCACGACTTAACCAGGCTGTGCCAAAGCCAGCAAAACGACTTCTGCCAGCTTCAAAGGAGCTTTGCTGGATGCTCCAAGTGCAAAGCATTAGTGCAGTGCCTTTGCTGGGGGCTTGGCCCTGCGACAGGACGATGCCCTGTTGTGCAGCAGCTGTACTGCAGCCATGCAGAATGGAAATATGCATAGCCCAGCACACCAAAAAGGCCTCAAGTCAAAACTGTTTCTTGAATAAGGCCATATAATAACACACATGCCATAGTCTTCTTGCTGTCCACAGTGTTTGCACAGGCTCCTTGCTTTTTCTTAGTCCCCCAGAAGAGGGCAATGAAGAGCTTTTGATCAATTGAGTAAATCACTTGAAGGCAAATTTTAGTTCAAGTCAGTTCAGAGATTAGAAGATGTAAGCAATTACTGGCCAACGTTTTGAAAGCATGAAAAACATGCTCACTAATTTGCAAAGGCATCATTAAAGGGGAAATGAGACAGTATGAAGTTTCAGTGTGATTTAGTAATTCAACTAGACAAGGAGGGTTTGGCACACCGAAGCTCTGAAATGCAATCTTCTTCAACCTCAGACTGATTAGAAATTTAATCCAGCACAAACTGCATACCAATTGAAGCAACCAAATTTCAGATTTGTAGTGCACCAGGCAGAGGGAGACATTTAGTGTTTTCCTTGTTGATAAAGTTTACCCGTGAAGGGGAAAACTTAATGATACAGTTGATGTGCCACTAAATGCTGTTTTTAAGAAGCTTGAATAACAAATGCAGGAGAAAAACTACAAACCCCATACTTTGAGTAAAAACTCCAGAAAAGCCACTGTCAAATTTAAAGGATTTCAATAAGGACAGGATTTCATCCAGACACTTAAAGTTGTCAGTGAATATTTTTCTAAAGGTAAATCTGATGAACAGTACGTGGAATTGTGTATGGAGACAACCAAGTAAAAAGAAAGTCAAGTTCTGTTGGAATTGACAGAATTAATCCGCTACCCAAGTAGTGTTTTGCACCCAATCACATATCTCACTCATCAGTTATTCCATCTATCTTAAATTAATTTAGTATCCATGAAATGGAGCAAATCACTGTCCTCAGCAAATGAAATCTGTTAATTATCAGAACTGGGCCTCACTAGTGAAATCAGCCTCAAAGTGGAGAGGTTGTCTCTTGTGCTCTTCAGCCTCCAAATCCATTTAAATCCTTTTCTTCTCTTGCACAGTTGCCAACAACGATGCTAGTAGCAGGTGTAGCAGTAATATTTGTGATGTGGACATCTGTTCGCTGGGAATTAGCCTGATGCCACCAACTTGTCACACACTGACCTCCAAAGAAGGGAAAAAGCAGCAGGAGCAAACTTCTGATGCACTGAGCTTGAGGGGGCGAGGGGAGCAGCAGTCTCCACAGCAAGCAGACCACCTTCTCATTTATAACTGATTTAAGAACTATGCTGAGTTTCATCAGAGGATACAAATTCCAATTATCATTTCATGCATTCCCCTAAAGACAAAATCTTGAAAATGCTAACAGCTGGTCTGAAAAGAGGGAAATGCCGACAAAACCTACCACAGAGAGCCTGGTAAGGCACTTGCTTTTTAGTTCCACCAGCCAACTCTGATGCTTGAAAATCCTCAGTGAAATCAATCAAGCGTTTTACTTCCTAAATGTCTGGTGAAAAATTCCAGAGTACCTCGGAGTCTCTGTGTGTTTGATTTGCCAATTACACTCCCTTACTCTGTTAAATCTGCAGCTCCTCTGTGAATGTGCACCGAAAGTGATTTGTGTTCTTCCATTCATAGACTGATAACTTGTACTGAAAGTTAATGATGCAGTGACACTTGGCAGAAGTTTCAGCCCTGAGTGTCTGAAAGGGAGCCAAATGCCATTACTCCACTGTGGAGGCCTTCATTTTTGTTGTGGTCTGATGTACAACTTCATTAGCAAGCTTTCACACGAAATGTACTCTGTCACAGCATATAGCGAAAGAAACGGATGGATGTATGTTCAGAGAAGAACAAAAAAAACAGATTTATGGCCAGAAGGAAGGAGTACTTTCTTATCAACTCCTAATCTCTGGAAGCGAGATGCAGAATGGGTGAAAACTTTAATCCATTAATCTCACAAATTCAAAACCATCTCTAGGCTGATACTTCAGGCCTCTTGGAGCCAAATTGCTGAAAAAAAAACCAAATTGGGAGGGGGAAGAGGGAGGAAAAGCAGTACAATAAATAATTTAAAAATGGAGCCACTTTTGCAAGTGACCATATATTACTGCCTTAGAGAGATGATGGGTTTCAGCGGAGTATAGCTAATTACGTCAGACCACTCAGTGATCAGTGACACAAAATTTAGTAGCAACAGCCAGAGTGGGGAACCTGGAGTAGGAACTAGCTGATTAGAAAGACTGGCTTAGCAGAAGTGACTTTACATCCAACACTAAAACGTGTAAGTACACAAACAGGACCATACAACAGCCAGTCTTTCAAACACTGGTGGTTTGCAAATGACAGAGTTCTCGAGAGAGCAGCTGAAAAAAGATGAGCAAGAAAAAAACAGCACATTAATTCTAAAAGGCATAAAGATGGGAAATTCCAATGGCAGTACAAAGAATGAATATATGTGGCAATAGCCATAGAACCATCATTACTCATGCTCAAGAAAGTTGAGTTCAAACCAGAAGCAGTAAAGAAAAAAGCTGTTAGAATTGTCAGGGAACCAGACAGCTTATCTTACAAACAAACAAACAAACAAAAAAACCCCCTGGAAAAGTCTTGCCTGTCCAGTCTGTCAAAACTGAAGGCTGCAAGAAGATTAATTTAGTGCCTATTAACAAATCAGGCACAGGAACAAGTAGACATAAGTTGGAAAGAAAATAAGAAAGATGAGTTAACATTTCCTAGTCATTTGGACAAACTTCCACTAGCAAGTAGAGAAAGGGAGGAAAGCTTTAAAAACTAAATTACTGCTTTTAAGAGAGCACTCGAAAGATAGAGACCAGACCAGACATCTTTGACAACAAAGATTTGAACATGAGTACTGCCTCTGGAGGGCACTTCTGGTTCTTCTTTTGCAGCCTGTGAGTTTCGTATGAGCAACGGCAAAGCCAGCATTCCAAAATGGCCTTTGAATCTATCTTTCCATAAAAATGCTATAACTAAGCAATCAACTCCCTTTTGTAAATTAACCCTCGAATACTGGAAGTGGGGTACAAAACCTGGGAATGTGAGGAACAACCAATGCACACATTCATGTCCCAAGCCAACTGAGACTGTATCCGATTATTAAGATGGGTTTTAACTAGGCTGTATCAAGCTACTAGGCTGCAGCTTTTCCTGTTAACTCTGAACTGATTCTGATCTCAGACAGAAAAATGTTGGGGTTTATCTCACATACAGAGCGGCTGATTTTACAAGAGACACAGTCATACATGCTCCGAGATGTGAATGTGCTGGTACACCGCAGAACTGGGAGAAGAAACAAATGACACCATGCACCGCTTTCATGAATGCGCCTGTTGATTTTTGAAAGCTCATCATTCTCAAAACAGAACAAACATAGGAACTGAGCATGACAGGATTTCTGATGGGGTTTTGCTTCAACACTAAGTATTTTAAATGCAGATGTACTTTAACACATGGCTGCATTAACACATGGCTGCATCTCATTTATGGACCATAAAATCCACAGGTGCATAGCACCATCTGATAATGAAACCACTACTGTTACGATTTTCAATAAACTGATAGTGGCCCTCTTATTCCCTCCCAATGATTATTTATAGCCCATTGAGGAAAATGCTTTGGATGGGATTTTCAATCTGCAAATATTATGCACATTCATAGCGGTGAATAAACCGATGCACAAGCCCATGCTGGCTCTGCTGCAAAGCCATTTGGTTATCCATGTACATTAGAAATGGCTCAGTCACATAATTAGTATGAAAAACTGACAGACTTGTAACTGCTTCTGACTGAATACAAGATAATTTATCTAACCAGAGCTGGCACAGGGAAGAAAACAGGCCTTTGGTATTTTTATCAAATTTGCATGAACCTGAAGAGAAAGCAGGCCTGCAAGGTTCTGACCTTGCTGGCACCAGTGTGAGAAAGGGATGGAAAGCAAAGACGTTTCATTCAATTATCTTCTCATTACGTTTCCATAGCAATGGCTCTTTAAGCAGGTCAAAACTTTCTCAGTGGAAACAGACACTGAGCCGCTTGTGGGCCGTGTGTGTGTATATTTTCTACTATCACGAGCACAGAAGCCATTGCATTGGTCTCACAGACTCAGTCCATTGACCAGCAGCAGGCAGAGATGAGGCTATGTCACATATTTAATAACCAGTGGATCCCAGCCAAGAGGCCGATAATTGTCGGCCAAAAACTCTTCGACAGCAAAGAGCAGGGCGCAAAATACTGCATCCAACGCACCCCATTCTGCGTGCATTGCTCGCTCCGTGCTGCCTCGATAAGCTGCGTCAAGTTGGGCTTTCTTATGAAAGATGCTCTTCATGCTTCCTCATACAAAATTACCAGGCTTGAAATCTTCCAGCTGCTCAAAGGCGCACTGGTTTCCCTCCTCACGTGTCCCGGGCGGCGTTTGGCTGGCCTCTGGCTCCCATTGTGTGGGTTATTGTGGGAGTTTCCTGCCCTACTTCTCTTGAAGAGGCTGTTTAAAGGCAGCATGAATAATTTGGCTTTGACTAAATCAGGCCTCAAACAAGTGAAAACAGCGCTGTACAGATTCACCAATTCTTTTTGATTCCTGCTAGCATAGGGTATAAAAAAAAAAAAGTATCTTAAATGCAGACATCTCAAGTACAGCAAGCTCTTACTTATTTTTCTTCCAATATTCCTCTCCATTTTTAAACTACAAAAAAGGAACTAATTTTTCTGTTAGCAATTAAGTGCAGCCTTCAGCATCCGCAATCTGGGTGATTTGTTTGTCTTCTGCTTTGTTTTTCTTTTTTTCTGCCCTCTCTCTGTTTCGTGTCCTCTGCCAGAGCCATGTTCCTGTTTCTTTGCAGATGAGCTTACAAATACCTGCCAAAATTAATTTGGGCACCTTGAGAAGTTGCCGGAATCAAACATGATGGAGCTTAAGCCCACCTCCCCCATCCATGACCTGGAGGAATGATTTAATAACCTTCTGCATTCAAAACTTGACCTGCAGTTTGGATGCTGCAGGGGGAGAGGATTAGGAAATCTAGGGTTAAAAACTACTGGCAAAGGCCAGAAGATTAGTGTACCAAAGGGGGCAGAATTGAGGATTGCATGAACATTTTTGCAAAATGAGAGCAGTTTTTAAAGCGACTGTGGCTTTCACTGAAACTCACTGTGGAAGATGGGAACACTGAACTGCAGGCACTCTCCCAGCCTTAGGCTGATTTGGAGTTCAAGTTTATACCACAGGACGTTACTATGGCTTTACTATTGCACATCCACTGCAGAAAATCCTTAAAAACAGATTCAGTCAATAGTCTCTCCTGCAGAGACAACAGCAGGCAGACAGCAGCCACTTGTTTTGTGGCCTCACTGGTTGCCTGCTAACAACCTTCTAAGGCTCTGGAAGGCCATAACACTCGACTAGCCTACAACTCCTCCTCTGACATTCCCCAAAAACCATCATAGATCTGACCAAACTGTATGAACTCACCGCGAAGGGCTCATTTTCAGATGTACGTCCTGCACACGCAGAGAGGATGACAAAGACATTCACTCTCAGGAGCAGCTGAAGCAGGGGGTTGAGGCCACAGCTGCCAGAGGCACAGCAGCTCCCCACGTTGGGGGAATGCAAAGCCCCCGAGCAATGCTGCCCTGTGCCGCCTGCACCCCACACGTGTGCTTTTCTCCAGCACCTTCCACTCAACAAGTCTGTTTCTGCTGAGCTCCTGCTCTAGCAGAGTCTGGGATTTCAATCCTGAGGATCACAGGGCTAAAAATGCTTAAACTGTACTGTGCTGCAGGCTGAGGAGTACAGCAGGATGAACTGAAGCACTTCACAAGAAGTATGACTATTTACTTGGTAAGGAGTGTGCTTGAGTGGTACAGTTCAAGAAACAGCAGGTGATTCATGTAGGAGGTGACAATTTGTAACACCCAGAGCGATGCGAAGGTGGTGGGAAAGCCCGTGAAACAACAGATACAGCCACAGCTGCTACTCTATGCATTGTTTTTTGTCCTTCTTTTCTCTAGCTGCAAAGAAAAAGAAATTAGTATGTAGGAGTGACTGTACCTCATCCTATCTGTACGCAGTACTCTTGGGTCTCTTACCCACTTCCTTCTCTTTCCTGGCAGCTCTCCGATACACCACATTTAAAACTCACCCAGAGGCTGCTGGAGCGAACAGTGACAGCAAACAGATCTATTTCCCAAGGAGGAAAACACACAACTTCCCCTTTGCAACATCCCCAGTTCTTCTCAAAACAGGATGAGAGTCAGGATGCAGAAGTCCGAGTTCAGGGGACCGGGTTTAACCTGGATTTCCTGGCAAACATGCAGAGCTCATCAGTCTGTCATGTAGACTTGAATGCTCAAAAATGGGAACAGGCAAAAAGCTGCACTGCATTGTTTTAAATGCTCTGTTTACAGTTATGAGAAAACCCTGCTCAGTCCCCTGCCTGAGTAAACATCCTTGGGGTGTTGTTGCCATCACTGGGAAATAATAGGGACTGTAAATATATATCCCCAGATCAATGCGGTATGGGGACAAAGAAGCAACAGTTACTGCTAAGAACACATTTACTGCATATTTGTTACACTGATGATACTTCTAGCAAAAGCAGAAGTCAGTGTGTCTACACAGAAGCACCTGCAGTTCTAGGGAGATTCTTATTTAAAATGAATAGCCTCACTATTAAGGATGCTGTGGCCACTTAGATGAAGGTGCACTGAGAACCTGCAAAGTTACAGCAGCACCAAAACTGACAGCAAGACTGCTGTTTAAAAGATGGGTTCTTGGAAAGGGCAGAGTGAAATTAAATTTAAGAGAAGAAAACTACAAATATCTCAATCCATGCTTTGCATTATTAGCTGACTATTATATGACTCGGAAGCCTGCCCAACTGTTTCAGTTTACAGAAGGAACTCCGGTATGGCCAAAAAATCAGAGCAATTGTGAGGCAAAGCTTGAACAAACGTGACTTTGTTTTCTGTTGTTTACAGATAGCTTTTCAGGCCACATCAGTACCCTTGCAGTTACTCACATAAATCTCAGACGCCTTCAATACAGCGAAGATTTTTCTCTCTTTGTCAGAATCAATCGAACAAAAACCATCTTTCAAAGGGCATTTATAATGCATGGAGCAGGTTCATATATGCAGTCCTTTTTGAAGCTTCATCTCATTAACAGGAACAGCATTGTCAGCAACAGAGGAAGGTAGCATTGCCTCAGATGCCTTTTGGAGGGACAATGACTTGATGTGACAAGCCACGCTGCCTTCAGGCTTGTTTAACCCCTTCTCCCTCCCTGCAGGCACTACGGCTGCTCTTCTGTGTTACAGCACTTCACTCACCAGACAGACACT
Source organism: Mesitornis unicolor (assembly GCF_000695765.1). Taxonomy (NCBI): domain Eukaryota; kingdom Metazoa; phylum Chordata; class Aves; order Mesitornithiformes; family Mesitornithidae; genus Mesitornis; species Mesitornis unicolor. The sequence continues at coordinate 99,714 of NW_010199651.1, forward strand.
TGTTGAGCAACTTGCTCGACTGAGGGCACAGACTAATTTCACACTGGCTTTGAACAGACCAGGCAGCAGGGTTACTAAGACTCAAGGCAAGACTGAATATATACTGCTTATCCACACAAACAGGATTTTTTTCCTACCACAGAGCACCGAGGCGAATCTGTTCGCAGTGCGGGGTACACTGGAGTCTGTCAGGCACTCTCTTCAGTTGGGCAACAAAGAAAAAGAAAACTAAACCAGGTTAAAGCAAACATAGCTTCTTCCAGGCTCCCTCAAAGCCACTTTCTGTCTGGAATCTCTCAACTCTGGCAAATTAAACAGGCATCCAGGTGTGTTATTTTAAAACTTTAGACCCTGGTAGCATTAAGCTGTGGGGTATGCAGGCGGAAGCACAGGGCGAGGGAGGTACTGAGAAGGACCACATTCCAGCTAGCTGCTTGCTCTGTCCTCTGCAGCCCAGCCTAGTCCAGGTTTTTGCAAGGGATTGCTTTTACTTTCTGAAGCAATGCACTCAGAACACCAGACCAGAAACTACTCACCTCACCTCACCCTAGGAAAACATTTGTATTTTCAATATGTGAAAATGTAACTTCTTTTTGGGCAAGCTTTTACTTGGCCTTTGGAAGAATACTCACAACAGATTTTTCAGCTCCTGAAAATCTGGATGGCTATTTTAGGACAATTCTTTCCTCTTGCCCCTCAAATCTCTTTGTGAGTATGAGAAACTAATGCACATCTGCATCAAGTTTTGGGTTTGGCAAACTGGAGTCTTCTCACAATGAAGGAAGTTTTGTAAAAGGTTTACCCCATATCTTTCACACAGCTTGAGGGGGCCACAAAAGCAGTGTCCTCAGCAGGACAAGCTTTCCTGTCTTCTAGCATGCCCACACAGCAAATTCAGATGAAAGCCATAAACTAAACACCGAATCCCCCAAAAAACCCATCAGCATCAGCCTGCCACACTCCCCCAGAAAACATCAATTCAACGTGTTATTAGCAAGCAGAGATATATGGGATGGACTTGCAGTGGTCATTTTCCTGCAGATCAATTTTAAAAACTTCGCCTCCCTGAAAGAAGCATTCCTACATCAATTCAACCCTCCAAGCTAGAGATGGTGGGAGGCTGTCACTAATAGGCACAGGCCTGTAAAAAACCTCAGTTTTGAATAATTTGTGCAGTATTGGGTAGATATAATTTATTATTTTCAACATTTTGCCCAATTAGCATGTGTCACATTGCCCTCTTTCTTACTGCGCAAATGTGTGACACAACCTGCCCTGCGCCAGTTTCATGTATGTGATCAGGTTAATCGTGTACACCCCACAACTGACAGACACGATCCTCAAACAGGACACTTCCATTCTTGAAAGGTCCACGAAAGCCACAGGTCCCTTCCATCTGAACTAAGATAATGAGGTTAATTTCCTTTCCTGAGGTAAACAGGCTCTCTCAGAAGAGTCACGCAGAAGCTTTTCTAGGTACTGACTTCTCACTCAGTTATTTGTGGTACAACGCCTAGATAGAGACATTTTAGGAAGCTGGCTAGAACTTGTAAGAGGAGTTTATTCCCAGCTGTGCGCTGTCCTTCTGCGAGATCTTTATCTCATTATTACCCGAGGTAAGATGATGATATTTACCTATAGGGTAAGTGCTTTGAGATGGAGAGAAAAGTATCATGATTGTAAGATAACCTTGGAGGATTACTTCCCAGATTACAGTTCTCATAATATTCCCATCCACTTGGCACTACTGTTTTCATTGTAATGTTAGACAGGGAAGTATCCTTGATGAAAAAGTTTTCCATGTTTCAGTATCCAAAGCACCACTTTTAAACTCTAACCCCTCTATGTTTTCTCTGTTAACAGCAAATAACACGGGGCCAGTGACTGTACCCAACATAAAATTCACCTTATCTGTCTTAAGCTGTTTTGAAAATGAGCATCTACCTCGAGCAAACCATCATTGCTTTCTGTCTGAGTGATGAAGAGAAACAAGGCACCTTTAAAAGATGATTTATGGCTTCTCAATATCTTTAGCATGAACCAGATTTCAGAAGGTCCCATGGGGACTTTACACACTCAGTGCTCAGGCGAGTCCTATACCCTGCATCTACCACAGCTCCCGCTGGGACTGACACCCCTTCCACTGAACTAGCAAGAGCAAAGGCAGCAATTTTTTACAGCCTTCCTGTTACCATCCAGTGTTGAGTAGCTAGAAGATACTAAAATGTGGGACTGTAAAACCTTACGAATGTATGTCACATCACAACTGGAATCCTGCACTCCCTCTGAACCAGTCCAGCTGGCACTACCACGCGAAGTGCAGGTGATTGGAAATGCAGTGTCAGTTGTCTTCATGCAGTACTGCATGTTACCCCTAGCAGTAGGGATCCAAGATCTCGGAATCAAAGGAAGGAGGCGCAAAAAAACAAGCATGCACATTGCAGTAGGAGGTGACATTAAACAGAAACCCTCTCTGTCTTCACAGAGGTTTTATTAAGGACTGCTAAAATTAATGCTCCTTTTAACTCAGCTTTAAATACTTTATTCCCTTGGCACCTTCTTCAAAAGCACAGTTAAAAACCCAGGAGTGCACAGGAAAAGGAAAGTGATTTAAGTTTGTAACTCTCCCTTCCTCTTGCTTATCTCTTTTTGGCTGCATTTAGGTCTAGTTACAGAAAGTTATTTTTTTAAGTAGCTTTAATTTGCAGAGAATGTGAAATCAGCGATTGTCCTTAAGAAAAGTCTACCAGTTGTACTAGCGTATGCACACACCAAGTGTTCACAAGGGACAGAAAAAATAACTCTCCCTTGATCTAAAACCCAAAATAATAAAAGGCCAAAAGAGAACAAGCAAGTTCCAAAGCAGGAATGGCTAGATCTGAAATAATGAAATACCAATACAACCTAAAATTAATTTACTCCAAGGAAAAAGAAAACACATCAAATTCCTCCTCCCTCTCTCACCTCCTGTGCCTTCACTTACTTTCTTTCAGTGTCAGGTGTTGTTGCGGTGCTGCTGAGACCAAGTGACTCCTGCAAGAGAAGACACATAGCTGTGAAAGCAGACACAAGAGCAGCCTTTGCCCAATTCATGCAGAATATCAAATTAAAGAACAAACAAACAAAAACTGGATGATCGAAATCAAAGTGCTTACCTCAATCTGGGATCGCAGCTGCAGAGATGTGGGGCTGGCATCAGGTTTCTCCTAAAACAGAACAGATGTCAGGTTAATGAAATATCTAAACACTAGAAAGAAAAAATATGAAGGGGAGAAAAAGCGAGGAAGAAAGAGAGTAACAGAACCTAGGACTACCTCAAAACCATTCAAATGGGAAACATTAACCTCTCCAGAAGAAACCACTTTCAGGATAAATTCTTAAATACTTCAGTAAAACAGCTAATTCCATCCTTAACACCAGAGAATACAGAGGACAGTAAAACTGGCAGACAGAAGTAATGCAAACCATAACAGAAAGAGGAATGTGTTATCTTCAGTAGATCATCACACAATTTATTAGGTAAGTTCAAGTCCAATTTTCCAAAAAGTTTACCTTCTGGAAGAATATACAGGGAAAATGTAGTATTAAAAGAGTACTCTCTGAGATAAAAAGAGTAAGAGGATTCTGATACATCTCAGTAAGGCCTGCTTCTTACACAGAAATTTGTCAACAGGGTGGAATTAAAATCACCTTCCTCCAAACACCTAGGATATAACCATCTACTTCAGGACCCAGTCATCCAGGCTCCCCTTGCAGTCAATAGAGCAAGCCAGGAAGGCTTACAGAACAACTCAACTGACGGGTTTCAGCTGTCTCAAGTCAGATGAGGCGAGTCCCACTAGTGGTATCTAATTTAAGATTGCAAACCAGCTGCCTGAAAGACACATACTATTAACAATGAGTCTAGCTGAAGTCAGTGGGAAAACTCCAATTAGAACGGAGGAAAAAATTATAGCTGTTGGTACTGAGAACTACACTTTGCCAGCTGATCTACATGTGAAACCACAGGGGAACCTACTTATGGCTATTTTATTCTCAGCCAGTCCTACCCCTAGTGAAGTTACTGCAAAGCGAGTGCTGTAACTAAAAGGCCCTTGTAGCTGAGTAAGCAGCCACAGCACCATACACGCTCAAAAAATTTAAAAAAGGACATGGATTTATTTCTCAATACTGGAGGTCTTTTAGTTCATGCATTCCTCAGCCCACATGTAAATCTCTTATCTCTGTGAAATTGTACTTCCTGTGCCCTTTGTTTACAGAAAGGGTGACAAAATGTTCTTAAGATTTAACACAAAAAAAGAAAGCCAGACACCATTTTCTGGAAATGCAGCCTTTTAATATTGAACAGGAAGTTACCACTGACCGCCATAAAGCAGTGTTGGATTAGTGTGCCCAGGTTTGCAAGATCATTGAATCACAGAATGGTTTGTGTTGGAAAGGACCTTAAAGCTCATCCAGTCCAACCTCCCTGCCATGGGCAGGGATACCTCCCACCAGACCAGGTTGCCCAAAGCTCTGTCCAACCCGGCCTTTAACACTTCCAGGGAGGGAGCATCCACAATTTCACAGGGCAACCTATGCCAGTGTCTCACTGCCCTCACAGGAAAGAATTTCTTCCTAACAGCTGATCTAAATCTACCATTTTTCCAGTTTAAAACCATTCCCCCTCATTCTGTCTTTACCTTCCCCTGTAAAAAGTTCCTCCCCAGCTTTCCTGCAGGACTTCTTCAGGAACTGGAAGGTCACAATAAAGTCCCCCCAGATCCTTCTCTTCACCAAGATGTAGAGTAGAGAGAAGTCTACTCTGCCACCATATGACCGAGCTGGCTTGCACTGCTGGCCACAGCAGCCAGGAGGATGCAGGGTGGCTCTTGGCCACGTGCTTGCTAGAAAACAGGGCTGAGACAGGGTCATTGCACAACTGAAGGGTTTTCCCTGACCATGCATGGTCTGTATATCTATTTCTGCTGATTTTATAGCATGAAAAGGGAACTGAAGTCCTTGAGTGGAAGTCGGCACGAGAAGATGACCACGTTCACTTACTGACAGATCCAACAGGACTCCTCTAGTCAAGCAGAAGCTGGATCGAGCCCAGGGAAATTCCATAGATGTTCACAGATTAGGAAAGTGAAATGAGCTATTTAGCACCAGGCATCCCTCTCTTTCTCCATTAGCTCTGTCAAAATGGGATCCAAGAAAGTTTTGCATCTGGAAAAGGCTGCAGGCACATTACTGCGAATGGTCCTCAGGCACTCTCCCACTCCCGCCTTGCAGTCTGCAAGGAGGGAGGGACACACAAGCCCCATACTCCAAATGCTTCCCACTCATGAGCACCCTGTTTGCCCACAAACTGCTGCACAGATGAAAAAAAGAAGCTTTTTATGAGCTGTCTCATCTTAAGGTTTCACATAGCCAGTCAGGAGCACCCACTGTGTCCCCAACACACCTTTAGATCCCAATTTTCTGTTGCCTTAAAAAGCTACTTGCTGCAAGCATATTTTTTTTTAATATGCTAGTTTTGGTAAACTATCATTTACAAGATGCTATCTGGGTTCCCAAGGCTTTATAGAAGTCTTCTGCTTGAGTAGTTGCTCTTGAAGTTGTAGCCTGAGATTACAATTAGATGGAAAGTTACTACTTTCAGCCTAAAACTACTCAGCTGAATAGCCAGCTGCATCCCATGTAACAAAATCCTAACAAAAGCTGACTGTATTTGCTTTCTTTTTCCTCATTTACTGTCAAGCCCACCCTGTTAGAACAGGAGCAGTTTTATAGGATCAAGATGACTGTGGGGGACAGAGCAAGGAGAACTGACCTCTCCCTCCATAAATGGTCTACTTTGCAATGCTGGAATGCAAAACACCTGATAGTCTTGTGCTGTTGTGATTAATATACTTAACTGCCTTTCCAGCAGAATTGTATTCTTCCTATTGCTATTAGACAAGAAACCAAAAGGAAAATACTTAGGAATATACTACTCTCAACTGAATTTCTGGCATAGACACAGATCACAGAACTTTTACCAGCCTTGAGCAATTCTATTTATTTAGCTTAAAATCCATTAAGCCTCTCATTAAAATCCACAGGTTGTGTTGACTTTAATCCAGCAGGATCAGGGCCTTTTTTATACCAAGAGCTAATTCTAGAAGGTTGAACAAATGCTGTACCTTTGGCATGCTCTCAAGCATGCTATAACATCTTTTCAAAAAGTATTTTCAAAGATCAGTTTCATGAAAGTGTATCTTTCAGCCTTCTGAACCAAATCTTAAAAATTAAATAGAGGAGAGCCTGGGTTTATAGAAACAGCCACTGCAGTAACAGAGCCCTGCATTTCCAGGACTCTGGACTAGACAAAGCAGGCAGCAGAGCAATAGGTATTTCCCGTCCTAGCAGTCTGCTGCCCTCGATAACTGCCCTTCACATGTTCCCATAAAGCTCTTCTGAGGTGTACCAGATATTCACACCACTATGCAGTGTTGCTGCAAGAAATTCAGAGATCTGAGAAAGTACCCGATCAAGTGCAGATGTGATTAAATCCAGTGTTTGTCAAAAGTGTCTGATTTACTTGCCTGGTTTCTGGATTTAAGGGGCCCTGCCCGAGTCACTTGCCCTGCACACCCATCCAGGCACTGTCAGTGCATATTGCACACATCCAATACACTGTTAAATCGCAGCAACTAAGACCTGAAGATTCTGGAGAAATTGAGATATTAATAAATTGTATCCAACCCCCCTGGAAACACATAAGTGGGAGGGCAAACGGTGGCTTAGCACCTGCTTGTCCAGCTCCTCTCAAGGTCCAAGGTTAGCGCAGCACAGAATCTCAAATACACATAATAAAGCCAGAAGGAACTGTTAAGAAGCGGTAATGCTAATCACTCTGTAGAGCAAAGCCCACTGAATTTAAAACTAGGGATTCCTCCATCAAGTCACACACAGCCAATTTAAAACAATCTCAACTTGCAGGAACATTTTGTTCTCCCAGCTTTAAAGCCATATTCTCAGCAGTCCTAATTCCTTCCTGTCTCCTCCTTCACCCAAAGTTGATGCCATCAGAAGGATGGCCGCAGGACAAGGCCCTGTGGTCCTGGCTGAAGCTGTGATCCAGCAGCAGGGAAGGTCCACAGGTGTCACGCTGCCCAGGTCCCACCTGGTACCACCAACCCTTTTGCAGGTGCTGCAGAAAGTAACTGTGGAGCCAAAATTGGTAAGGCTTGGGGGCTCTGGTGCAGAAGTCCAAATTGTCAAAGTGCTTTTTACAAATCCCTCATTTTGAAAGAAAATGTGAGCTGTAAGCGTAACAAGCAGGACTTCAAGTGTTACCCCTCAAGGGTAAAGAAGGAAGTTTCCTTCAAAGGTAGCTCTTCTGCTTACTTTGTATACTACATGATTTATGTGATAATTTGGGTAGTTTCTTTTCAAATTATCGCAGACTTCTAAATATTGTGATCTGGAATCAGATTTTAGACATAGGTTTTATACACTACCTTCCTTGTAAAAAATCTTGAAAATAGTTTTCCAATCATTTATAAATTAAGCCTGAAAAATGCATACTGGAAGAAAGCACAAAATACATGAGGAATAAGCTCGAAGTACATTTCCTGACTGGAATGACAGGTTTTGAATTCATGAGGGCCTTTTCCTCCTGTGTAACCTCAGTTCAGTTGTTCTGTATGTAACATAGCAGATAAGGGACGTCTCCACCCATCTGAAGGTGTTGCAAGCATGACAGAGCATCCCAAAGGAAAACCAGGCACCTAGGGCAGGGCTCACACATCCTAGGGTGAAGGCACATATTTTAATTACCTAAACATTAAGCTTCATCTATGTTTCACACCACAGTCTAGTCAGTTTAGGAAATCATATTCAACAAATGAATCCCTTCCAATTAGAAATTCATGAACCTCTTCACAGTTTCTGCCACAGAAGCTGTATCCATTTGAATTATAAATTTAAAACTCGCCTGCAGATCCCAAGACAGGATTAATCTCACTGTGCAGACAGCAGTGAGACCCACTAGTCTAGGGAGACTAGAAAAATTCAGTGACCTAACCAGTAGAAAAGGAGATGGCTAAAAATACTCAAATTTCTACATAATTTTATGAAATCTTTTCAGCAGGTGTAAATAAGACACCTACAGCAGAAAACTTCTGTGAGAAAATTCTGCCAGTCTCTTACCCCACACGTCTTCCCTGTTTGGTCTGCATGTTCTAGTTTAGCTTCCGAAATAATGAAACAAAGCTACATCTGAAAGATAGCCCAAGCACAAAAGGTCTCTAGGAGTTTGGTTTACTCTGAAAGCAACCATTCTGCCTGGCAGCCTCCTCCACACACCATATTTCAGCCTCTGTAGAGGTTCTGGAGAAGGCGGAGGTTTGAGTCTCAAACCACAGCCTCTGGAACATTCCCTTAGCTGTTTCAGTGAAGAGTGAAGGCTTTCTGCTCCATCACTCTGGCACGTTAGAGCCAGAGCTGACACATGCTAAATGATAACATCCTACAGCACCAGCAAAATTCTGGATCAAGGAAATAAGCTGTGCTCAAGGAATGGTAAAAGAGTGGGATTTCAAACAATAAATACTTCTACACATGAAATAACAGCCCAAGAATCTCAGTGCCTTGAACAACAGCGCAGATATAGGTAAACACTTAGCTTAACTACTGATGAAATGCAGCTTCAGAGAGAACATGCTGCTACAGCACTCGCGTGCCTCCTTTTAGTATTAGGTAGGGAAGAAAAATCATGCCTCTCAGTTTGACACAAATGCCGAAATCTATCGAACACAACATGTCATGGGGGAAAGTATTTTACACTCTCCCCTCTGTCAACAATAAAAACAGAAGGTTTTTTTAATCCATCTCAAATACACTGCATCAAACACTAAGACTGGAAGCTGCAGGGGCTGAAAAACATTCCACGATGATTTTGAAAAACATAATTTATTAGCAATTACAAAGAAACTGCCGCTTTTGTAAAGCTCTGTAACAATGAAAATCAAGGCAGCGTTAACTCATAAATCCACTTGTAACAAATGGGGACTGAATCCAATGAAATTACGGCACAAAGACAAAAACCCACCAGCAACGGGCTTCAAACAAAGGAAAGTCGATAGGAGAACACAGTGTTCTGCAGCAGGAAAATCAAATACCTTCTGATCAATTTTCCAAAGAAGATGAAGCAAGCCCAGAACTGTGGTAGCTGTCTCTGTGCTAAAAACATAATATAAAGGCGTATAGATGCAATTGGAACACAGCAGGTCTTCAATTGATGTATTTCACACCCATTACCCAAACGGTAAAATAGTAAAGCACTCTTATGCTGCCATAACTGCATCTATACTAGAGCTCTTGCTGATATAAACAGGAGGAGCAAGACCTGCCATCTTTGCTTAAAACTCCTCAGGTCTTTCAGCATGGACTTTTATTGTACAGGTAAGGCCAAAAAAGAACTTTTGTGAAAAGAAATAATGATGGAAAACACAGCAAAAGATGTGGGTTTCCAGGGAGGACTTAAGAGACAGTGAGGGTTTTTGCAGCATCCGGAAGAGCTGTAATGTTTGAGAGTGATTAAAAAAAAAAACAAACCAACCCAACAACCAAACAAAACCAAACCACATAAAAAATGGTCAAATATGAAGACAGAGAGGGATCAAGACATGATGCAGGTAAGGGAGGCATGAGATGTAAGGCAAAGGCCAACTGGACACTGCCAAAAGCAAGGGGCCTCTCTTGTGCAGAAGATGACAAGGGGCCTGGGGAAGACCTGACAAATCCCTGAGGGAAAGGGTTTAGGCATGTGGGAAAATGACATAAGGAAGGGAGAAAATAAATGAATAAACAAACAACAGTTTGTTACAGTGTACTCTGGGGTAGGAACAGCATGGTCAGCCAAGTAGAGCCTCCTTGCCCAGCTGCTGGCCCTCCAGCGAGGATGGAGATGGCAGGGACTGATATGACAGTGCCTGGGCATCTTGGCCCCAGTCACCACGTGAGCCAATACCCTGAGACAATTAGGATGTCAGCATCTCTGTGAACAGTGTATCCCATCCCCCCCACCCTGAACCTTGCTGTCCTGTAACTATGGGGCCAGGAATTTAGAGTGGTTTTGAAGTGAAGCACTCACAGCATCACCGATAGGATGAAATAAATCACAAAAAGCACCTTGCCTTGAAAGCCATGGGAGAATATGCCAAAATTCATTCCAAACATTGATGGTTCTAATTTATTTTTATGTGCTCTTCAAACTCAGGATACCCATTCCTCAGGATCACTGATGTTTTCTATTTCCCTCTGTGAAACACTTTTCAGATCTTACTGATTTTTCATTTTCATGTACACAAAGCTGTAGTACATCTGTATTAAGCTTATTTCCTCTTTTCTCAATTTCTCTTCAGTACTTTCAAGATCAACTAAAGACATACTTTTTCTGAAAACTGGCGAAGAAAGAGAAGGTGAACCCCAGGCTAAGACCAGTGCCTCCAGGAAATGACTACAGCCATGCCATAAATCCTGTCAAACAGACCATGGAAACACAGGCTAACACCACAGGTCCACCATATGTTGTATTTGTACTGATACTCTATTTGTGCACCTACAGGCCAGTATCATACCTCCAGCACAAAAAAATTCAGATTATCTATACTGCAAATTAAAAGAAGCTTTTGTACCGAATCAGTCCATACAGTCAAGGCTCAGGGATTCTTGTGAAATCGGTTGTTACTGTAATACTGATGAATTTTTACAAGTACAAACCCTTTCACATCATCATTTATTGTGCTAGCTACCATTCGAAAACTCTATGTTGTTTTCATTGCATGTTGTGACAAACAATAAGCTACCAATTAATTATTCAGAAGATCTACAGCAGAAAACAAGAAATGCAGTTGACTTTGAGTTACTAAGGCCTTAAAAACCCTGGTGAAATTCAAGACGAAGTAAATGAGAAGAAAGCACCACTCATTAAGAAATCCACATAGAAGGTTTGGTTGGTTTTTTTTTTTGTTTTTTTTTTGTTTTTTTTTTTTTAATATTACCACAGATGCATGGGATACCAGCAATGAAGTCCTTCATTTCAGGAAAAAAAACCCCAAACATTGTGCATAAATGTCATTCTGGGAAAAGAGTGATTTGTTTTCTTTTGTTAGAAAGGAGACAGATAACTTTTTAACCTTATTTTTTTTATCTATTGTAAAACAAAGGATATTTCAGTTTAAAACTTTCCCCCACTTTCAACTTTTTTTTTTTCTTTTTTCTAATTTGAGCAAAAAGAATTACGTCACAATTTAAACACCTGGGCAAAATGGATCCTTGCTTTCCAACTGGTAGTAAATCTGTACCTCTTCCTTTTTCAGAGGTTGAAAACAGTAGCAGCTCCAGGCTCAAAAATGCAGACATCCTGAACTCGGTCTTTGTCAGCAGCAGCACTGGCCTTGCAGCCCATCTATTTGTAGCATTTAGACTTGGTAGGCCTTTTCAGCCAATTTGCACTTTTAGTTTAACATTTTAATCCAGTTTAGTTCCCCCTTAGTGGCTCCTATGTTTGTTATTTCATGAGAAGACCCCAGTTGGAAAGCTGCAACAACATGAGCAATGCTGTGTATTTCATTAGTTATAAACATGGAAAGCTGGTGGGATTTGACCCCCATTTCAGATGCTCTGACAGTGGAAGTGTCAGGAATACAGATGAGAAAAAGTTTTGAAAAAATCTTCTATCAGACAAACTCGTGTCAGTGTGTGGGGAACTGACTCTTTGCTAACATTTTTTATTACAATAAACTCATTATGAATAAGCATTTCCTTTCAGGATCCTTTTTAAGAAAGAACACTCAAAGCAGGAAAGAAACTGGTTATACCGAGAAAAGCTTTTCTAGTTTGTTTTTCGTTTGTTTTTTCGTTTTGTTTGGGTTTGTTTTTTTTTTAAATCTGACTTTTATATCCATTTAAAAAGCAGAATCAATGTTTAACTTGAAATCAAGCTGGTTTTGTTTACTATGTAAGTATGTGAAACTGAACACGTGAAAATTAAGATGGATAGATAATATGAATTCGTTCCCTAGAGCTAGGCACTGAACTACTCGCTCTCAACCTACATAAAACTCCAGGAATGTGAGGAGGTGAGGGGAGAGAGGCAAAGGTGGATGATTGGATGCTAACTTCAAAGTGTCCTAGAAAGTGAGGGATACATTGATTTCTTGAACAAGAGAACTGAAAACAAATTAACCATATTAATGCAAAAAATAATTAGCCCACAAATTGCTAGTCTGTATTTAAACACCCTCCCTGCTATAAAACCTGCCTTTGATAAAGGGACTTTTAAATTAATTATTCCCTTCTTACCTTTGAAATTGAAGCCTATATTTTACGCATGCTTCAGGCCAGATCTTTACTTATTTAAGTCTTCATCACTAGCCATCACATGATGATTATTATCAAACTGAATTTCAAATCAGCCCTGAGCACTGTATTGTATTTTTTAGTCCCAAAGACAACATGGGAGAGTGTTCCCATCAGCCATTGTACCATTTGGCAAAATTCTGTGTATTTACAAAGAAGATACACAACATCCCTGTTTAATAATATTAAGGAGTAATTATTACCTCTTACACATTCACGATAAAAATCCCTACCTACATGGCTTTTGATAGAAATATTCTTCATTTTCTCTTAAGAGTTTCTAGTCTGGTCTTATTTTAAATATAATGTCGTAGATGGAGAGGTTAACAGTAATGTCCCCAAAGTCGAAGTTGTGCTCTATAGGATTACTGCTGCATCAAGTTTTGCTTTGAAGGGTAACAGTGCGACAGTGACACCTGACAGCTCCAATTTAACCAGCACAACTGCTGCTAAGGGGTTAAATTAAAGGCATCAGTCACACCATTAACAGCTCCTGCTACTGGGCCAGGCTCCAACCGGTTCTTGCAAAGCTCTGCTCTTCTGCTGGAAAGGCACAAGTGGGCTCCTGCCACATAACCTGTGCTTAGGATAGAAGGTGGGTTTTGCCCTAGCGCATCAGCCAGACAGCAGAAAAGTGGTTAATACAGGTTTCAGAGATTCTTACATTTAAAGGGCAACAAATCCCAATTCTGAGGATCCATCAGACAGCTGTGAAACACTCATCCTTTCCTTTGTTCAGAGCAGGAGGCTCAGAGATTTTCCCCAGGAGAAGACAGTGGGGACCAGAATCCTCTTCCCAGGGCCACAACTGCCTCCTGGTGAGATCAGGCTTGTGTGATCCCCAGGGCTGACTGCAACTCCCTCCAGCCCAGAGGCATTCATCGCAGTGCTTTCAGGCTAGCACAATTTTGCTTTGCCTCGTGTTTTTATGCAATGTGTGTTTATTCCATCACAGATCAAGTCAGGGTCTTTTCCAAGCAAAAGGCCAATTGCTGAATGATGAACAAACCTAGTACCAAGAACGTCTGCAGAGAAGAAAGAATTATGATACTGTTACATGCTGCTTACAAAGCATTTGAATTTCAGCAAGCAGCTGTCCTTCAGTAATCAATGAAAACTCAGACCTGCAGAATCTGCAAAGAAAGCTGCCACGCTGCTCCAAGCAAAGCATCTGCAATCATCATTTACAACTACTCACCAGAGAATTAAGAGTGCTCCAGTAAAGCCTTACAAATTATTCTCCCATGTAACATTTTCTCCCTGCGCAGTTAGACTCACAATTCAGCCACTTAGATGATTTTATTCCTGAGGTGGTAACTACAATGAGCTTCTTCCCAACTCCACTTGCAACTTCAGCCTCTCTCTCCGTCAGACTGAGGGTTACATGTGACTTAAAGAAGGATGCACAGAGTTGGCCATGCAGAAACAAATGAAACAAGTGCGGAGCAGACTTGCACTCCAAGAGCCACCCACAGGTTTTCAGTGACGCAGTGTGTACAAGTAGTGCATACAATTCAATCCAGCAAAGCCTGTACAGCTTTGCACTCCTTCATGCACCTACTTATTCATCCTATCCACTCAGCACCATATTTTACTATTAAAGGAGTACTGCAGTCACAGTTAATCAAAATATGGCATTAAAAATCCTCACGTACATTGCTTTGAATTTTTATAATTTGTCTTCCAAACATACATGAAGTGAAACAGAGCCCCCAGCAACCACTAACTATGTCTGTTTGGAGGTCCATTCAAAACCCAGCCCCTTTGCTAAAAGCATGAACAGTGAGCTTATGCAGGCTGTGTGGCAGCAAAAGCTCTGGTCATAAGTTACAGGGATGCCATGACAAACTAGGTAAAAGCAGTGAATTGAGTATGCCTCTTCTGTACTGCTGCTGAGGAGGTTCAGCCCTCCACATGCCTTAGCAGAACTGTAAAACTAAATTGGAAGGAGGTCACTTACAACTGTAAATACAAGAAATACCTTTGTAACCCTGGAGGCCAGTTAGAGAAAGCACAGTCCAGACTAAGCCCAGTTGATTTAAGGACAATACAAAAGCCATCTTTTACCATCTTGCTGCAGAAACGTGGGGCTTCATCGTAACTCCTACTTCATATAACTAAGCCTTCCCAGTCATCTTCTGAAAAGCTGTGTACATTGAACAGAAATAGACCAAAACCAACCAAACAAAAACCCAGAGGATAAATGAAATATTATGACCAATGAAATAACAAGACTAGAAGGGACAAAGAAAATGTTGACAGCTGGGATGCATGGGTAGTGGAAAAAAAAGGAGCAAAGCAGACTGTACACTGCAATGCTCGAAATAAGAAATGTTGAGCTAGACCTCATCCCTGGACACAGGAAAAATACATGAAGAATAATCAGCAAAACCATTAAAAAAGTCTGACCAATTGCATAAACCCTTCAAAGGTAAACACAGTTGCAAAGGTACAAAACAAACGTAAAACTCACAAACATCTAGTAAATCAGACCTATGAGTCCAGAGACCCTGGTGCATCTTAAGGACATTACCACATTGCTATGAGTGATAACAACTCTCAATTTCAATCCAAACGAAATGGCAGTCAAAAGCTTTAGACTGGGAAAAAATCTATTGAAGTCAGATCATTTCAGTTAATAATTCGCTGCCAAGTGGTTTCAGTGCTGCTTTGTCATTGCTGGCAAGCCCACAGAGCAAGTGCACTGCAAGCTGCTTCCCTGCTCCAAGCAAAGGGTTGGCTGCAGGAAGGGAGCGTGCTGCATCTTGTCTCCTCTCCACTCCAGCAAATATAAATTACGCATGCAAAACCCCGCAAACAAATGACCAAACACCCCGTCTTTGCAAGTATCTTTGTGCAAGCCTTATGACTCAGTTTGCTGGTAGGCCTTCCAACTTAATTAATCTACTGGAGTAAGGAAAATCTCAGCAAAGTAAAATTTAAACTGTAAAAACACCTGCAAGAGTTTCTAAATGCTTGAGTTTTTGCAGCCAAGACCTGCTTGTTTGGGCAGGTGCTTCCACTGTTATGGGAGTGTCCATGGTACAAATTCCTCTGCTCAACTCTCTTCAGAAAGGAAAGCTGTCCTGGCTTCTTGGAAACAAGTCTGCTCTAATCACAACAGCAGCAAAATGTCTTGAGCGAAAACTTCATTTTCTTTTGCTCAGACTCCCCTTTCTACCTTCACTATTTTTACAGGCTATGGCCCTAACAGGGTTTAGTTACAACAGTTTGAGGGTCTCATCAGTGCGTACACCATTGCTTTAAGAGTCTTCCTTGTTTCAGATCCAGTCCTAACACAAACTGTTCCTCTGTAATATTTTTTGTCTCTTATTCAAGGTTATGTGCACTCTGTGAATAAGTGCATGCCAATGGACACAGAATGGGTTTTCAATTACAAAAGGTTTTGTTAAAACGAGTGAAATAAAAGTAGTAAGTTAGTAGCTGAAACTACAGAAAAAAATCTCCCATATGCTACACAGGATTTCACAGATACCAGTAGGTCCTGCTATAATAGTTAGATCAAGTGTACTGCCATGTGCTCAGGGTGCTACTTACTTCTATAAAAAAACCTTATAGTTTTATGTATATCCACTGGCTTTCAATCCAGAAAGAGACACACAGTGCAGTTCATCAGCACAGAGTTGTCTTCCCTTATCTCTCTAGTCTGGTCTTCATTTAGCTTAATCTATGATCATTCTAATATGTATATTTTTAATACCATCTTTCAGAGGCATTGAGAGGTTAGGACAACAAAGTATTTAAGCCAATGCCTGGCAACAGTACTCCTATGTTTAAACTTTAGCGTGTTTTTGCATGCTTTACTGGATGGAGTCCTGATCCCACAGGACAGGGTACAAGCAGTAAGATAAGTTAGTAAATAATACAAGATACCTTCATTTTTCATTGCACAGAATTGCAGTTCCTGCAGAACCTGGATTTTTCACTTTTCACAATGTATAAGCTGCAGTTTCTACACAACTAACCAAGCCTTTAAAGGACAGACAGATCTTTCTAAATCTGCAAAAAGACTAAATCATCATTGCCCAAGCATACCCAGAGGCTGCTCTTTGCCAGTTCATCGGATCACATGAGGAGAGAAGACAAGAGGGCGGAAAT
The DNA here is from genome assembly GCF_000695765.1 of Mesitornis unicolor. Classification (NCBI taxonomy): domain Eukaryota; kingdom Metazoa; phylum Chordata; class Aves; order Mesitornithiformes; family Mesitornithidae; genus Mesitornis; species Mesitornis unicolor. The sequence continues at coordinate 116,226 of NW_010199651.1, forward strand.
TGGTCAGCTTAGGAAAAAGTGAGGGCTGCAGCAACGCCAAGGAGATGACCTGGAGCCAGTTTCATTCTTCACCATTCCTCATAAATGAATGCAAACCCTCACACTCAGGTACACTCCTCATGCAGTGAAATTCTGTGAGGGCTCCTACGACTGCTAAATTGCAAAGGCAGAGGTAACTGAATTCCTTAGATGTCAGAGACCCACTTGGGACTTTGCCCTTCTGAAAACAAGCTCCAATTCTTGACAAAATTGCAGTGCCAAAACAAGATTAATTTCTGATGTGAAGCACTGCTTCAAATAGAGAAGAAAAAAAAGCCCTGAAAAATCAATCCACCGTTTGCTATTAACTTTCTCCAAAGTACATGATGACACTAGACCAGATAAGTTGTACTTGTAATTCCCGATTTCTTTCTTACGTTTCCTTGTCCTTGAAAAGCACCCAATTCTAGCTCTTTGTAAAAAATCCATGGCATATGTATATACTGAAACAGAGGCCTGTTTTCAAATCATATGTCGCTAGCCAGAATGTTAAAATGCCAAAAATTAAGCTTAAAGAAAGTCAGAATATTGATTTGACATGAGCTTTATCTTTACACTCTTTAAATGCCTAAAATGCTTCCCACCTGCCAACTTGAGGCACTACTAATTACATCAACTCAACTATTAGCCTTTCTATTAACAGTTTCATTTGCTCACTTATTCAGTACCCTTCAGACGTAATTAAGAAACAACTTTTAACACCACAGTGTTGCACTACTCAAAAAAAGCACGGACTGAATGGATTCTCACAACTTTCCTGCAGCTGCCCCCCTTGATGAGGCCTTGAAGTGCTTGCAAAGATTCAAAATGCTGCTACTGTTGTTTAGGTACTAAAATGTGAGGTTATCTCAGTAGATCACTCCCACTCCAGTCCCTTTGCTGGCTATGCAAGATATCTGCTGTAAAAAACTGTTCTTCGTGGCCTTTGCCTATTTGCTAATAAATTAATCTGTTTTCTTTGCACGTCCTTGGCTTGCCTAGCACTGGCAAATGCTTGTCTTTCAAACCATCCCTTTCTATCACTTCAAGTCTCAGTGTTAGAGGACAAAAAGACATTTAGCAGTTCGCTGAAAAAAAAAAGAAAAAGGTTAGCTGGTCAGAAAGAAAAATGAAAAAAAGAATGAATTATCTGTTTGCTTTAGTATCTTGAAAATCAGTATCTCGGTAGCTATAAACATGCTTGTAATCATTATTTTCAACAAGGTTGAAAATAATAAAACTGTTTGGATTAGCAGTCCTTGTAAAATAAGAGGAGCTAGAGAAAGACAACCACTGCAGTTTTAGAGGCTGGCAAGCAAGGCTAACTTGAGCCTGTTTGTCACTTTCCAATTGCATCTCCCATCTCTCTAATTTCGGGTATACTGCAAGCCATGAATTTTTACGTCCTCCACACCACGGAAAGGGCAAGTAAAAGTCTTCAAAGAGGGAAAAACAGTATCTGCCAGAGTTTACTTCTGCATATTTTGCACTTTGTACTGCCTCAAGCAAAATACTTGCTTTTGAGAGGTGTTCTTACTATGTAACATCCTAGTCTCTGTGGGACCTGCTCCCAAGGGATGTTTCCACAGCTACACAGCTCTCTAAGTAATATATGTGGTGACCGTGAAATACAAAATGCACTGCTATTCCCAGGAAGAGAAAAACTAAACCAAAACATACTCAACCATTAAATGATACCTCCCATCAGGAGAGCCACTGGGTTCACGTCTGGCACACTGCTTTGAACTCCTCCATTCGTACTGCTGAAGGGCAGATCAGCAGCTCCACAGGCAAAACTGGGAAGAGCATCATCTGATGGTCAAAAGAGAACACAGCACAAAGCCCAAACACACAGGAGATTACTTCAGAAGATGGTGCTCACTGGAGGGGGAAACTGCTCGAGACAAAACCAGCAGCACAGTACTGATATATCTGTAGATTACGCTCGATGTTACTCAGACTTCTGTGATCTTCCAATGGACAGCAAGGCTCCTCACACCTACTGCTCCTCCTGTAATAAACTAGCTCAACGCAGAGCTGAACAACACTATGGTGGGTTCAACCAGCAAACCTACAGAGAAAGAAAGTACAACATTATTTTCATGTGCTCTGGCTGCAAAGGCTATGAACAAGCTTCTAAAGTATTTATGAGTCTAAACTGGATGACTCAGGCTATCACATCAAAAAAGTACAAGGTAGCTATTACCAGTGCCTGTTCTGCCTCAAACTGCCAAAAGCCTTCATAACACGCCTCCTACAATGTCCAAAGACAAAGTGGAGAATAACTTGTAACAAAGACTAAAACCATTTCCTCTGATGGGGCGGAGTGAGAACCACAAATAAAACCCCACAAAACTAGCACAAACGCAACATGGAAATAAAAACATTCCCCCTTTCACCTTCTGTGAAGAGCATTTCCAAAACAGTAGGAAAGAAACCTAGACGTTAAAAATACTCAGTTCCACTTCCCATCCTGCCACTGGCTTTGTATATTATCTCAAGGAAATTACTTAAAGCTTGTATGTCTCAATGTATTTGTCTGGAAACAAGATTTTTTACCTACTGTACTTCACAACTTTGCCAAAATTTTTATGAAGCTGCCCGAACACCTCAGAAAAGACATATGGAGGTATAAATAACTGGAATTACAACAGGTATTTCCATTCCTGTGGTGGACAGCCACCAATGCATGCAGTCTCAACTCTGACCATAGTGCACAGCCAGCTGCTCAAAGAGGATTCTGCTGCTGCCACCACCTCACTGGTAAAACCAGCCTTGAAAGCCACCATCAAGACGATCCTCTGAGGAAATAACCACAAAACACTCTGTGACTGACTCCCGCTCAGACAAACCTCACTCCATATTCTTACAGGGATGTCTATATAGTGCTGTGCCTCTGTGTGTTTATTAGACAGACTAGATTTTAATTAGACTTGATTATTAAAAGCAGGGGAAGCTATCTCTAGGGGACCAAGAAAGCAGAAATAGGGAACACAGACAGAGAGAAGCTATTTTACAAACAGCCTTTGTAAGAGCATCGTTGGCAAAGGCCACAGCAAACAGACTAAGTGTTGTTGAACAGGTTAAATAGTTCAGCCTACCTTATGCTCATTGTAACTGACTATTGTCAAGTCCTTAATTTTTAGAGTAAATAACCATTTTGAAAAAATAAATGAGCGGGTAGAGGGCAATCGAGTCTCTAACTGCATTTTTATGACAATCCAACTCCCTGAAAACTCGTTCTTCTCCATTTGCCCTGGTTTATTAAAAGTGTGCATGCCAAGTTGAGATAACATCTCCTACTGTTATAATTTTGATCTGAACAGTAATTCACAATTTGTTCTTGGTCAATTCTGGGTCTAATTCTGGATAAACACACACACAAGCAGCCCGACAGACTTCATGGGCTGTGACTGTATTTCCAGCACTCACACAAAAAACCCAATTGAATTACCCAACTTAATTTTCCTCCTCAAACTTCCCATTTTGAAAAAACAACACACTTAGTAATTGTGCTCTGAAAGCAGACTTCGAGGAGAATGTGTCAGCAATTAGCACAGTGCCCCTAATTAAACCAACGTATTTATGGTCTCCATAAATTCCCTCTGTAGCCACAATGTAATTGTATCTATATGCCAACTTCACAGTATATGCAAATGTTTTCATATTATCAGCACAGCCTTGCTGACTGCTTAAGATAAGGTCCTCATCTAGCAATGCAAAGGAGACTTAAGCTCTGTGTGCCACATATTAATGAGAAATGGGAACCATTCAGAGAAAGACTTCTGCTCATCCAGAAAAATATCTCCTGACCGCACAAGAATATCACCTTCTCTAGATAAATTAAAGGGACAGCATTATGAACATACTTTTTTCCCCTTCTCCTCTTGACCTAGCATCCCTTAAGCAGAATGTCCTAAATTTTTGTTGCAACTCCTTCAAATGCTAATTTATGTTCCTTTGGCAATTGTTGCTTTCTTCATGTGGAGAGCCTTTCACATATATCTGAATTAATGTCCTGAAACTTTTATGAAGTTCAGAGAATGAACATTGCTACATTCACACTTACAAGCTTGATTAATTTTCTTGCAATTTTGATAAAATTTATCTTGGCAAATGAAAATCCAGAAATGGCCTGCAGCCAACTGTCAAGAAAATCTGGAAACTAAAAGCAGCAGAACATCCTGTATGCCAAACACCAGGAACACCACCGGGCTGTGTTATTTCTTGATGTTACTGAGAAGGCATCATTTGTCATCACTCAAATCCAGTCCCTGTCCCATCACAAGCTTGACCCACACCCTGACAAGAAAACAGACTTTGTCAATAGGCGCTGGATTAAACCCAAAAGTCTTCCAACATAAAGTACTTAACTTTCATATGCCTCTGTTTCAACATCTGTAAAGCGGATGTTTTAGCATTCAGTCTTGTGCAATGCACAGATGCAAGTCATAGGTAACAATAATCTGTCTGCATACACAGTAATACTGTGGCACAGCAGAAGTGATTCCTCACAGCGCTGTAGATACAGAATTTTCTATCATCTCCTCTTCAGGGCAGCTGTAACCCACTACCTGAAAATGTGTTTTCAGAAAGTGATGTCATGATGTTGGTGAAGGACAGAAGCTATTTTACATGATACGCCCTTACACTTCTAAAATAAGTTTTAGAGACAAATCAAGCAAACCACAGAAGTATCCTTTCCTGCACAGTTTTACACTTTTTCCTGATGAAGAACAGTATTTTCCACAGAAAAAGGGGGAGGAACAAAAACATGAAAGTAATTTCTGCAGGAGTGCTTGTGAATAGCGTACTATTTCATATTAATAAAAACCAAATCATAAAATAGTCTGTGAACTAAGAAAGTGGCAAGCACCTATTTTAACAAACAGTAGTTTTCCCCATCACAAGACATGTTTTTATTGTTTCAAAAACAATATGCTAAACTAAATCAGGATTTAAAATTACAGTTCCATAGAACAACAGAATATCTGACAATTGGAAACAAGTTACACAAAGCAATTATGCAGTTCTAAGTCTATGCAATATATAGTTTCTAATTTGATTTCAAAGTCATCAGGAATAGCAGGAAT
>NW_010199651.1:121367-126397 GCF_000695765.1 Mesitornis unicolor
TTGTGAACGTGTCAGGAAAATTTGAAAACATATGTAATATTAATGCCTGCTCAATGTTATGAAATTGAGAAAAAGCAATAAGCATTATGTTTACACCTCAGTTCCACTGAAAGGAAGGTTGGATGGCAGTCATGTTACTGTCTGAGTTGACCTCTTGTTTTTTTCTGTACTGGGGCAAGAAATAAGGCCTTCAGGGTTCAAGATCAAGTAATTAGTTACTAAATTTATGGAATGCTACACTATAGAAATCAATAAATAGTGACTAAGAAAGGCATTATGAATAAAACAACTTGATAATACTGCTAACTGAGAGGATGGCAAAAATGTCTATGTAGTAAGTACATACCAAATCAATCCACGGAATATAATTTGCATTTAATAAATTGTTTAACATTTTGCACATGACCTCAGTGTTGAGACAGGGTAAGTTCTCTCCCATCTTTTTGCAAGGTCACATGTAAATACAGAGGGTTCTCTGGACCCCTCACTGTCTCTCTTACTTATACACTGACCCTTTCCTACAAATCTCCAGCCGAATGCGCTTTTCAGAAGGAGCTGAAAAAATATCTATGATGACAAAGGGAGCACATAATGGGACCGCTCAGTTAAAAACTGCTACCCCAGAACCTTGCCTAATTTTTGCCAAAGCTAGCATGATCTATATAAACAAATATATGTATTTGTTTATATCTATATACACATATACATATTAGATCAATAAATATATGCTTGATGTCTGCTGATAGATCAAATGAGAAAGGTGCAAAGAGAGACTGTTGTCTACTTCTATTAAAGAGGAGAAAAGGGCTGGAAGGTACTGTCATTACCCATTACATAGACAAAGGTTGTTTTCGGCTAAGGCTCCATTCTAGAAAAACAAACATGTCAATCCACCACCACTTCTAGGGAAGTAACTGATGAAAAAACAGGTTATTCTGGCTCAATATTTGGAAATCAGATGCTATTCAACATGGACAACTGAAAGGTACTGCATTTAAACAGAATTACCCAGAGAAAGAGATCCAGGGTGGAGAACATTTGGAGAGCCAAGAAGTCAGCAGAAAAGGATGTAGGGATTACTGTGAATCATAAGCTAAGCGTAAGCCTTAGTCTTGTGCTGTTGCGTAAATAACCACCACTGTATTACAACTACAGACAAGGTAATGGTCTTCAGCTTTAGTCAGTCCTGCTAAGGCCTCAGCCATAATCATGTGCTCAGTTTTTGGTACTGTTGTTCAAAAAAGAGGCAGCAAATTGATCGCAGTCCAGAAAAAGAAACAGTGGTATTTGTGAATAGCCTAAGAAAAGGTGGCAGTGGAAATCAGCATTGTTTAACCTGTGGGGAGGGGAAAAAAAAAAGGGAGGAAGGAGGAAGAGAACGTAATGGCCTTCATCAATATAAAAAAAAGTTGCTGTAAAGAAGAACATTTTTGGCAACCATGTTAACAGTAAAAGTTAAAGAGACTGTAAGATACCAACAAAACCACACAGTGGTAAGGACTACACGCGCTAGAAGAGTTTGCCTAGAGAGATGGTGGAATTGACATGCTGGGACAGTTTTAAAGACAGGTCAGGTCAGCATCTGTCAGGAACGACAAGCAGAGCTGAATCTGTCTTGCAGAGGATGCACCAGGTGATTTCTCAGAACTATAAAGATGAAGCCCAGGTAAACTCCATGTTGTACAACAGTATTGAAAACAGGGACTGAGGCAGCAGAAAACTTAAAAAGAGTAAGTTTGGTAACCCATCTTCAACCAGAACAACAACAACAACAAAATTCTGATCTAGCTATAATTGTTTCACTTCTGGTTTATACATTTCACATGTAACTACAAAGATAATTTCCATTGCTTTATTTGCAATAACAGGCAACTTTAAGACTGCAACACCTGCTCTGGGATAATCTGGTGTGGTTGAGACACAGACTGCTTACAGTGATGCCTAATCCAGTACCAAAAGACAAGAAGCTAAATATACCAGCTTAACTTTTCATTTATTTTGTGTTTCAAGAGACATTTTACACTCGCACCACCCTCAGCTCAGTCTTGAAGGGAATGTTTTCGTGGAAATTTCTGATCGTTTTGTTTCTATTGCTGTTCTGCAAAAGTAGCATAGCTGCGTTCAAAAAGCTCCTGCTTTCCATGTGAAAACAACATTCAATCCAGGGAGGTAAGTATGAGAAAAAATAAGTAACAGAGAAAGGTGGAAGAAATATATGGTGCAGGATGAACCCAAGGAAAAGAGAAAATTAAGCACGTGGGACAAAGTGAATGGAGAAAAAGTTCAGCAAAGACCCCTCTATACTCTGAGTACTGAAGAGAGAAAGGGTTGTGAAGCTTTGAAAAGATGCATGGTGGAGTGAAATGAGAAAGGCAGGAGGGCACAGGAGAGCTGCTCAGGAAAGGGGTGGAAGAGGAAGATTATAGGAACAAATAAGAACAGCTTTGAGAAAAAAGATGGTGTCAGAGAAGGAGAGTTCTTACAGACAACAGGATAATGCTCCTCCCACAGCTTTGAGTCTCCTCTAACAAGGTGATACAGAGGCACCATCTGAGCTATTACTGAGGGATAGGCATGCGTTAATTATGGAACAATGCAGCTTCCTCAGGCATTTTATCCTGCATTCGCCCTGGGAAAGAGGTTGACAAATCCAGTGCTGGTAATCAAAACTTTCATCTACCATTTAGCAGCGCTGTCACAGCAGTGGAAATAAAAGTCTAATGCTCAAACTCAGAGACAAACCCCAGTATGTTAGAACACGGTAAGTGCTTTAACAGATGGCAGTAGTCCATGACATCCTCCATTTTGAACATCTCTTGCCACTCAACAACTGCATCCCAGTTGCTCTGAGGCTGGGTATAACATAAAGGGTAAAATGATTGACATGCTTGTGTTGGGTTTTTTTTTTGTAAGAACTCTTTCTGCAAACTTAAAAATCCTTACTCAAAAGGGTTTATCATATTCTGCAGGTAATGAAGCAGGTTAAGAAACAGGCCCAACTTCTGCAAGCTTTGCTCGCCTATCCAATCCTCAGATGAGCAACAGCAGCTACTGACAGCAGGATAAGCAGCATGACTCATGCCAAATAAAGTTAATTTCCTTAGTATCATATATAAGGGTATACAAAAATTCATCTTATTATAGATACCAAACTCCACCAAAGCTCCACCATAGACAGTCAGTAGGTTCCTGAAAAACTTCTAATAGGTCACTTTTTATAAAAAGAGCTATTAAAATTACATTAAATACTCATGAGTCACTTGTTCACAACGAGGCTCAATTTCATTTTCATTCTACTTTTCAGACAGTTGAAAAACTAATTTACTTAAGACACCATTTCAGCTTTCCAAACCTCCTGGGTTTTTTTATTTGCTGTTAAGTGATATATGCCATTCCCCATTTCAAATAGGTGAGAAAAGATTAGGCTTATTTTGTATAATTCAATTTTGGGTGGGTTTGGAGTATGAATAATGCAAGATTTTTACATGCTATGGGGTGAGCATTTCTGTGTTAGAGAATTACCTAAAGCAATGCCACAATAGAATGTGTTCATATAGAAAAGGAATTACATGAACATTGCCACCAAATTTTTAGGCTTTACTCATTTACTTGCAGGGAGAGACACTTTGTCAATGAAGCTGATAACTTTCAAGGTATCCCTCAGGTAACAGAGATCAACCAGAGGAAACTGCATTGGCAGTAAGAAACAGAACTGTCTTATATGTAACATTAAATTCAGATTATTTTTATTTTTATTTTTATTTTTATTTTTATTTTTATTTTTTTAGAAGGAAACTGTTAGGCCTCAGGTCCTGGCAAAATGTTGTGATCTCATACAGAAAATACCATATTCCTTTTTTCAGGTCTCCTGGAGGGTGAAAAAGGATTGTGGTCATAAAATGAGAAAAGGAAATGGGTGTAAAAAACCCCAGACAAACAAACAAAAAACCCCAAACCCACACACCAGAGATCATGAAAAGAATTTCAAGGATGCTAGCTTTTTAAGAGAGTCCATAAGCTTATAGGTAGAGATTTAAAAAATGTTATCACCATCTCTATGGAAAGCTTTTATATTTGAAGCACAGTTCAAGAGCTGCTACTGTGGAACTAGAACTACACTTCAAAAGGAATCACCTCAAACTACCTCAAAGATAATGATAAAACATCCTTCAGTGCTAAGTGGACCCCAAGATTTAATAGAGAAGAATTAAAGAAGCCATTTATGCCAAGGCTGAAAGGAAACACAACATTTGCTACCAGCCAAACTACCTTGAGAGCCAATTACAATGTCCTGCCCTAACTATACTCCTTTCACTGTCAACAAAGGCCACTACTGAATAATCCTTGGTTTAGAAATCAGAGTAATTTTCATCAGTAGAATCTCAATGCATCAGTACTAAGACGACGACCAATTGTGTTTACACTATTTAGAGAGAACAATAAGTGTTTCCTGTTCCATGCAGCATGGACATAGAAGAAAGGACAAAGAGTGTTTCCTTCCATGCTTTGCTATGCTTCCCATCAAAGTGACCTTTGGCAACATGCCCATCTCCTTAAAACTTCATTACTGACTGTAGATTTTCAGTATCATTCACTCAGCTAAAATGTCTTCCTGCTTTCTTCTGCATTCATTGCCTGAACTATGGTCAGGAAGACATTTCTATTTTAGTCATTTTTAAGAGTAGAATAAATGCAGTAAAGTTGCAAACTACAGGGATATTAATGCCCTGCCATTGCTCCAAATGAGACTATAATGCAATAAATACCTTCTGCATTCCAAGATCTTCTTAGGTTTTCACCAAACTTGTGCAGCTTATTCTTAAGAGTTAAGAGTTTTAAGTCCTCCTGTCATTTTGTGAATCTGGACTAAGACATGGCTAGCTTCAATCTCATTTTTTTTACCCACTAGATCCTTTCAAGTGTACAAAACACTACGGATAAACTGCTCGTTTTCCAATCCTTTCCTTTCCCTCTTCTCACTCATTTCAATTTTCAGCTTGCAAAGTTTCAGAGCAACCTACAGCAGCAGG
>NW_010199651.1:126428-130933 GCF_000695765.1 Mesitornis unicolor
AGCCTTGACTGTGGCTCACTTCTCCTGCAGTACCTAGAATGAAAAGGTCAAAATTGCTATTCACAATCTCCTCCTTTCACCTCATCTCATCAAATTGAGCCTGCATTATGGCCAGTGACCAAGACCAAGTCACAGAAAAAGCATGTGCTGCTGAGTGATGATGTTTCTGGGCAAGCCGTGGCATCCATTCTAGCTCTAACCCATAACAGAATTGAAACACCTTTTAAAAATAACTTAAAATAACTGAAGTTGTGCTGTGTTACCTCTTTTTTATTATTACTTATTATTATACTTTAAAATACATTACACTGTTATGGTATCCTGATCATTGCAGCCATTATAGGGCTCACATAAGCAATACAGCTCACTGCTCTGTGGCAGATTTTTCCCTTGCAGTCAGAGTGCATCTTTAACCCCACTTAGTTTTGTGGTGACCTCCTCACTGAACCTTCTAGCATTTCACTCCCCACCCTTGTGAGTGAGCAATGACCAAACTCCCTGTCCTCTCCTGTCCGACAAGCGCAGTGAGATATCCCGGCTCCTGGGGCACCTGCTCCAGACTCTCTCAGATTTCTGTTTCTGTCTCACTTGCCCAAAGCTGAGGCTCATTTCTTCAAGTCATCATCTCCTGTACCTGAAAAGTATGAGTATCCCAATATAACCTACAAGAGAGGAAAAATTGAGCAGGAAGCTAAAAAAAGCATGTCTAATTGCCAAAATTTATGTTCATCTTTCTCTCCTTTACTCCTTTTGAACCAAAAATTCAGTGAGAAAAACCCGTGGCTACTTAGCTTCTGTAATAACTTTACCTTTGCCAAACTGTAACACACTGAAAAGAATATAATTAATTTGTTTTTCCACATGTTTCTAACAGCATGTACTCCATTGTCTAACTACCCCTTGTCATTCAGTTATGGAAAGCTTCCTGAGATACTTCATATTTCCACGCTACCAAAGACAAGCCTAAGAGTTAATGCAAATCATGTTGGTTTTCCATTTCCATTGCTTAAAGAAATTTTGAAGAACATTAACATCTCTAAGCAAATCAGGATGATTGCTACAAGACATCTGTGTCTTTCAAGAGCAAACGTGTAAGCCTACATGCACCACCTGCAATTCGATAGCCACAACAAAACTAATCCACTAACACTAAATATAATGAAGTCCAAAGGAGGAAAAACAAATGAAGTTACCAAGTCCCATGAAATGCTCATCCAGCCTGGTATTAAGCTAAGCTCTATCCTTGCTGTTAACTTGCAATGCTACTCATAAACAAAGAGATCAAGGAAAATAATTTGCCTGCTATTGTCTATCCTACAAACTAAAAGTTATCCAAACTAGTTATGGAGTCAAAAACAGCAGTCAAGAAAAATAAACTTGAATTTTGCTAGAGAGTCAACAGCTTGCCTCCTTTTTAGAATATCATTCCGATGTGAAGTAACCAAAACATATAAAACAATAATAAAGAAGGCAAAAAAGGAGCCAAAAACCATTAGTCTGAGATTCACATTTCCACTCTGTTCCTAATAAAGTTGTTGTACCCTGTTTAAAATATTTAAATTATATAGCCTTCAAGCGAAGAAGAAAAGATTCACAAGCCTCGTAGAGAAGATGCCTACCTAGAAGATGAGACTCTGGTTTTCCCATTGCTACACCAGGAACTGTTTATATATGTGAATAGGGCTGATCAACAGATAAGGTTAAGAAAACTACAGAACATTAAGTTACAGAGCACCCTGCTTCAAGATAGGAGATAAGAGTTCAAGTCTCCCCAGGCAGAGGAGAGAACCAAACTTTGGTTTCTACACAGCTGGATCAACCCACCAACCTCCTACTACTTTGCACACCATACCCTTCATTTTACCTACTTTCCCACAGGTGTTCAAAATGAAATACTCAGTTTGGGGCTTAATGAAACAGCATTATTTTCAGCCATCACCAGCTAACATTATTCTGGTGAAACTAATGCGTTGCTGAAGAAATGTAAGCCTGCTCCACAATGAAGTAGCACTGCTCTCTGCCTCTGCGTTTATATTAACATTATCCCTGCCATACATCAGACAGCCATTTAAAGTAGAGGTAGGATGGTACAAAATATGGCTGGCAGTGAGCTACTGACCAGCATAGCTAGTCTTTTCACCAGACCTCCATAGTCCAGAGGAAAATAGGACAGTTCTCTGAAAGATTCTAGATCAGGAACGCTCTAAGTGTCTGGCACAATTTTAAGATATATTTGACTTCTGTTTTTTAAAGTGTGGTCTAGTGAACTAGACTTTATGCTTGACCTGCAGGTCACTTGTCTGTCACTCACTGCCCATGCACTGCTCAACTGGCTCCTGTGGCCAGTGTTTGCTGACAGACACACTGCAGTAGACACAGTTTAATGCTATTATCTGTTGTTCTGAATTTACCATAAATTTGTGCTACTCTGCTGCAAAGTTAGAGAGGAGGAATTAGGGAATTACATAGGTAAACCTTCAGCAGCAGCTGAATCTCAGAGAGATGAGGCCTAAATAGGGATAACAGTACTAAAACCACCAACCTCAAAGGATGCAACAAAGGCTAATTAATGTTTTTAAAGAACTTCAAGAGTGGAAGATGCTATACAAAGGAGAAATAAAACTATTTGGTGAGCTTCTGTGTAGGCTAGCAACTGAAGGCTTCAGTTATATGGCTTTCAATAGTTAAACACATGAACATAATGAAGCGACTCTGATGGCTGACTTCCTTCTTACTTCTCATTTGCATAACTTTCAGCACCTCCCACATACTGCAGAACTTTAAAAGCACTCTCTTCTGCCAAAATGGACTTGAACTATGGCCTAACCTTTGCTGGGATACCACAACGAGGAGAAGGGGAGATGGACTTCTTTCAAATACTGTTTAATTTATCAGCCTAGTTTGTCTTAAAGGAAGTATCCACATTTTGGTTTTTCTTTTGCTAGCTTTTTTTATCTTCCTAATTTAACTGGATGGCTTGTGAATAAAGCCTTATATATAATTAAAAGCTTGTCTATTTTCCCACAGCTATATCCATTGATTTAATAAAAGATTATTCCTGCAAACACTGTCGTCTTTACATCCTTAAATGAGCCTTGGTATACAACCATACTGCCATTATTTTCACATGGAGCCTAAACCAAATGATTATAACCATGGCCTTATCAGGACCTTCAACAGCAACAAGCAAAAGACACAGACATAAAAAAATAAATAAATTACAGTATATGTTTTGTAAGGAACTTATTAATTTCAAATTTTGCTTATCATTTCAAGTTTTTCTTCTTAAAATAATTTTTAATCCATAACTGATTTTATTCATCATGCCCAGCAACACAAAAATTTATCCCTCTGATAAGGTACTGAAACTGCATCTTTTTGCATTATATTATCCATTCATTTTCATACATATATTTTCACAGAGTTATTGCCTTCCCCAACTCAATTTGCTTGAGCAGCCAAAAAAGACCTAGTCAGGGAAAATCTGGATGTAGCAATCCCACATCACTTTGTTCCCTTATGTAAGATACAGCCACAATCTAAACTGTTGGGGAAAACTTAAAAATGATAAATCAAGAGGGATATGACATATGGGAGTGAGGAAGAGGAGGTTCCAGCTGACAGCCATTCCTTTTTATTACTTTGTGGAAAACAGATTGATCAGTCACCAAAGAAATCACATCTCTTCAAACTGATTGAGTTTTCCTTCAAACACAGAATTCACAGACTATCCTGTTTGAAACGGAGCATTTCTCTGTGTGCTTCAGGCGCCCCTGCTGAAACAGAAGCCTACACACACTGAGAGAAGATGAAGCATGGAGAGATCAAAGGGGAGAAGCTGTGCAACACCAGAACCTACATCATGAAGAGCAGGGTCAGGCTGGCAAAAAAAAAAAAGAAAAAAGAAAAAAAAAAGGGGGAAAAAAGGGAAAAAAAAGAAACCAACCCCTTGAAATTCAGAGGCCTGCCTTCCTCTGGGCATCTTTGTTGGAGGAGTGTCCTTCCGCTGCAGAGAAACTAGATGTTCCAAAGCACATCCAGATGTGCACAAATACTCATGATGTGCTTCTCATTCTCATCACAAGATGCTCTTGATTTAGTCTTAATTAAGACCTGTTTGTTTTCCCTGATGACCTGCAAGGCTGTTATGGTTCTTACAAGTGCCATTTTTGAATACCTCACTAACTTCAAGACTTCTGTCTTGAGCAATATCCTTCCTACTCCTTGAGGACCCAGGGTGGTGTTCCTCTACCCAAGGACTTAAAAGAAGTGCAAGCTAGTGCAGCAATCACTTGACATCTGAAGCTGCCATCAGCCATCTTCAGCACACACAGATGGACTGGAGGGCAGTGGTTGTGGGATGGCTGAAGGTACAGAGGGGCTGTCTGAGGCTGAAGCTATAGAAGGACAAAGAGGAGTAATGTAAATACAAGACATTACATCTTCTAGGTTCATTCTTCTGTTGGTTTAGCTGCTACGAAGTCTGATGTTACAAAAAAGTCTGA
>NW_010199651.1:130964-149609 GCF_000695765.1 Mesitornis unicolor
CCAATACACATTGCCGTTCTTCCCAGAGTAACACCACTCCGCTGGGTGTTTTGGAATTCTTCTAGTAATATATCAATAGCAAGCTGGGCTGCACAACACAAACTGTTCACTACAGAGTTCGTTCTGTTTGTTTGTTGGCTTTGTTTTTCTGTTTTTTCTTTCCTCAGAGATGCACCTTCTTAAATGACAATTTAATTTGCTTTCTTTTTAACAATTTTATCCTTTGCAATGAAAGTTACTTAATGGTCCTGATAGCACAACACTGTACATTTCCATTTTTGCTGTCATTTTTAAATTCAGAAGGGAGGAAGAGAGAAGAAAAAAATACACAAAGGGAGCTGAAGTTAGTCAACCAATTCCCCCTCCCCACGAAGTCCTCAGGCTCCAAAGAGATTAAATCACAGAGTTAATACAAATCTAGTCTGTCAGTTCCAACAGATACGTGCTGCTTCCAAGATAAAAGAACAGCACAGTAAGAATATATTCAACTGATCTTAGGTTCAAAGTAAAAGTCCTGCTGAAAGGGACAAGAAAAACACTACAGATGATGCTAGAAGATTAAGAAGAGCTAGAAAAACATCTATAATACTAAGGAGAATTTTACCCCTCCACAGTTACCAGTTTGACTACCAAAAGTGACTTATTTTTTCTATTTATTATAATGATTTTATTCATAACAGTATCACTGGTTCAGAAAAAATAACTATTACTTTTGACAATTTGTTCTTCCCATAACACTGACATTGCCAAAAAAATACAAACATTTTCAGAAGACTGTAAGTGTTAAACTGAAGGTCCTGCTCCAAAAAGCAAGGACCCTCCAAACATACAAAAGGAAGAAAAGATTGCCCAAACCACCATAGCAGCATAGTCTGCTGAGTCTCCAGCCTATAAATTGACAGATTTTGCTTAAGGGATTATTCATAAACGGGCTTCCAACAAAAAGAGTGGTGAGACTGCAGAAGATCATTAGCTTAAAGAAAGTTGAGAGATTTTTACTTAGTCTTCTCGTACTAAGTGGACTAAGAACTGTTTAAGAACAGTATTCACTTTGCTGGGTATGGAACAAGCCTTGCTTTGTTTTCATGCTTAATGCCAGCTCTGTATTTAAATGCCTTTGCTGTCTTGGTTTGGGATACATTAGACACTAAAAATAGCTTGTCTGTTCCAGAATTTCCATTGTGTCTACCTTTGAAAAGCTCCATTAATTATGAAAAAAATTACTACGAGTTTAACTCGTGGAGATAAAGCCTAAAATATTGGGAGACTGAGACTGCACATATAGCAAGTCCGTTACATATTTTGTATGTAAATCTATTTTATGCACATCATATTCAGGCAAAACCCCCTCTATTTCAAGCTATACTGGAGCAAAAAAAAATTATGCTTGAAAGTCCATGTCTTTTACTGCTACTTTTTCTTTTGTGTGTCTGCCTGATAAGGCCTGGAAACTCTCCAAAATTTAGGAAGTCTTATCTGTGTGTTCTTCAGCTCTTTTTTTTGAGCTGTAGATACCTTTTTAATCCAACTCAGATGTTGTTTATACTCTGGAGGGCCTCTTGCAGCCAGCAAGACAAAACAAAACAGTGGGATCCTGTTCCAGCAAGATACAGAAGTGTCCTCTCAGGACAAAGGTAAAAGCAGCCAGTGTTGCACTGCCAAAGCAGAACTGGTAATTTCATGGCAGGGAATAAGCACTCTACTTTAGGATCCTGAGATTTTAATGTATGTAAAATGCGAAGAAAAGTGGACGTGGCTGAAGCCAGCTACGTGGCAGCAGCCAGCCAGACTCCACAAAGATATTCAGCATCGTAGCTCCAGCTTCGGTGGCTAACTCCCACTGAAATTTCTTAAAAACACATCAATCACTGACTGCAGCAGTTCTGGGTATTTTGGTCTCCTTCAGTGCAGGTTGGCTAGTTTCTCAAGTAGTCTTATGATATCGCCAACCAGCAGCACAGTATGCCCAAATCCACCTCTAAAAAGGTTAAAGCCCAATTACTCTATCACTCAAATTACTAATTACTCTACTTGTGTCACTTTTCCTCCGCTCTGCCTTCCTGGACCCATACCATTTATACATTAATATGTTGTCTAGATGGTCAACTCCATTGGCGACCAAACAAATGGTTTCTGAGCACCTTTCCAAAACTATGCACAGCCAAAACCTATGAAGACTCCACACATTTTGGGCAGCAAGGCAAGAAACTTATGTTGGTTTAGTGTTCATTTCTGTTTTCTGACTTTGCCTCTGTATATGTGCAGGTACTGTAAAAACACACAGGATTAGGCAAGTTAATTTGTCAAAAATATACACTGTACTTTACCACCATGTATACAGACAGATTCTGAACACCTTCCCTTTTACACATTGAAATGAATGAAATAGAGGAAGGAGAAAAAAAGTATGTATACTTGTGTGCCTTATAGCTTTCCAGTGGCATTCATTTAATGTAATTTACAAGTCAAAAGATTAGTGCAACTTCTCAGTGCCACAATCATAGCTGTCAGAGCCCATCAGAAAACCTCAAGCTGCTCTTTGACGTCAAGATCATCCGCTACAACACAGACCTTGGCAGCAGCCGTCAGCTGGCCGCTGTTGGTGATGGATGAGACAACAGAGCGCAGTTTGCTCTTTCACTGCTCTATCAATGCTGTCCTGCCCTGCTGACAGGCAAGGCCAACCTGGTATTGTCAGTGAGCCAGGCAGATATGATCCCAAAGACACACAGGAAGCAGACACGAGCAGTAACAAGGTGCCATCCTCACACAGCCACTTTTCTGGCTGTAACTGCATTTTAGCAGATGGGCAGCTCAATATTACCAATGATACATCCATTATGGGCCTGAAAATCCACTATATCTACTCTAACTGCAGTTTTTCCTCAGCCAAAATAACACATGGTGCACAGGAATAGGCCAAATGCTAGGAAACATTGGCAACTCCCATGCTGTTCACAAACATTAATGTCCAAATCCAAGCACATTCTCCATTACAAAAACAGAGGCAAAACTCCAAACGCAAAAAGCAGTTCCCATGGTTAGGAACAACTAACAATCCTTGACGGCACTACCATTTGGATAAATACTCTGTGTTCAGCTCCATCTGCAGCTACTGTTTTGTTACAAGATATGCTGCTCTCCCAAACAATTTAACCAAGACATTTTTAAGAAGTTTGACTCCAGAGCAGGATATCCAGACTGAAATGACCGTGGTCTGATAGGAAAGCTTGGAGAGCTGATTAGAAAGTACAATATGCAATCAAGATATCAACACTGGCTCCCAAACAGCTTGAAGTTATTTCGAAGTGTACAGAAGCAGCAATAAACAGTTCATATTTCTGTCCTTCAGTGGACATGCTCCAGAGGGCAATCAGGGCGAGCCGGCACTAAATGCATGTTTGTGGCAAAGCTCTGCCAGCTCAGGCATTGCTCTGTTCATGCACTGCTCCTCCTAACGCAGCCTCTCCGTGCAACTTCTAGAGGACGCTTGGACCCCTGGGGTGACCCACTCTTTCTCTGTTCAGAGCATTTGGTAAAAGCAGCCTGCAAACTAGCTTTGGACTTCTGTGCTTCTGCTACCTACTATTTATCACTCGTACTGCATTTCAGAGGAAGGCAACCAGAACTGGCAGCCAAAAATAAAGCTGCAGTCTCCCAGCTGTATCACAGCTGCTGACTGCCTGATCTTTTATGATTATTAAATCTGAAGAGGTATCCCAATACGTTTTCCTTTATGAAATTGTTTTGCACACAGGATCTGTAGCTTTGAGATAGCTGTCAACAAAGACTCTTCCCCTCCCAATCTCTTATTCCTCATTTAGACCTGATCTCAATGCAGGGGCTGAGTTTTGCTGTTGTAGCACATCTGAGATATACTATGAAACTTATGTTTCCCCCTACATTACTCCCCATTCACTATTCCAAAACCTCTGCAAATACACTATCTTTCCTCAAGCTCTAAAGCTGTAGAGAGAGGAAAAACATCACAACAAATGAGTCACTTTTCTGTTTTGTCTTTCACGTTAGTGCTTCTGTGGTCATTTCAGCAGCCCTGCTGTTTAAACCAACTCCTGTTTCTACAGAAGATTATAAACAGGCATACTACTCTATCACACTAAAAACAAATTCTAGCCAAGATGGTCATTTCCTGCTCCCTGTATACCTAATTCAAGCCTGCCTACTTATTGATGAGAGCAAGTTTCAGCTGTGGTCAGCGCTGTTTGGATGCTGTTGTTGTGGAAGCGAGCTAATACCTGAAGCCTCATGCACTATCAGCAGAATGGTTATCTGATGTTCAGAAACTATATTATAGTTGTGACGGATGTAGCAAAAAATTGAGCACTGATTTCATTTTCAATTGCAGTATTTTCTCTCTGACCTCACAGTTCAAGAAGTCATCACTGGACTACTAGAGTAAGCAAACCAAAGAGCAATCTCCAGGATGTCTTTTCACACAGCCACTTTCTCTGACCGTAACTTCTGAGCAGAATGAGCTAGTGAATCACTCACCAGCCTGTCTTGGGTTAGCTCACATCTATTTAAACCAGTGTGGAGCTCTGCACCTTTGATGTGAGTTAATTAAGCTCACATTGCTTTCCCCAGCCTGGCTGCTGCAGATTCAGAAGTGAAGGGAGCCAAATTAGGCCCATCTGTCTAAATGGAAGGGAGTCCTCTCCCGCCATAAGGCATGCTTCATTACCTAGCACAGGAGCTGCCTTCTGAGAGTGCCAGGAAAGGAGGTTTTGTTGCTGCCAACAGCTACCCAGAATACCAGGTATGCCGAGCATGGGGGTTTTCACAAGAACCACAGTTCTGTGCCATCAGCTTCTTTGCACAGAAGCCTCAAGGGTCTGTCTACAAAGGGATTTCCTGCAATAACCTTTTGTTTAACACTTGGAAGTTCTCGGCAGAAACAGATTTGCAAAATAAATTTGATTTTTTTTTCCATTTAAAAATAAAGAAGGAATAGCAGACTTCAGTGGGGCAGAGATGACTCGCCCTGCCTTGATCCTGCAGCTGTTCATTGTGTAACTGAAGTTCACAGTAATACAAGCTCTGGGAGCCTCTCAGTCTCTAAATTGGAATCCCAAGATGAAAGAAGGTAGTCTTAAGTAATCCACATCATCAGACAGAGCTGCTAGAGAAAGGACGCAAACCACTCCCTGCTACTAGTCAGTGCTAGCAAAGGGAGAAGACACAATTACACAACTTCAGCTCCCGAATCTCTCTCGAAGGATTTGATCTTGTAGATCACGGCAGGACTGTGATCAGAACCCATGCTGGCTCTGCAGAAATATTAACCCAGAGTTATTAACCATACTTTGGTTAGGAGTTTCTATCTGTGTTACACAAATGTTACCACCGCAGCAAAACTGTAACTGACAAAGAAATAATTCTTTCAGTATTCCAGTTACTGCGAGACAAGAATTGAAGGAAATATCTACAGGTTGGTATGTAAAAAACATACAGTTCTGTTGGGAACACAAACCTAACACCGGAGACCTAGCAAAGCAGATCTAAAAGTTTTTTTCTGTCACAGATGATCTTTATGAATGTTATGAAAACTAACAAAAATTTTACCATGAAAAAAGCACAGCAATCAGTAATATATACATGCCCCAAGTAGTGACAAACATTTACCAATGTTACAGGACAGTAAAGAAAATTGTCCAACTAGTGAAAACACATTATGCTTTTCTGATAGGCCTCCTAAAAGGTTCCTTCTTAAACCTAACAAAAATGAGGTATAGAAATGACCTGCATGTAAGGTAAGTTTCAACTAAAGTGAGACTTCCCAGGGAGTCTATGCAACTGAAGTGGTAAAAAACCAGCTAGTTGGGCTTTAAGAATATTGTTTAATGTGCTGTACTTGGAAGCCAGTTGCAAGCAGAGTAGTGCAGAGGCCTATCCTGTTAAATACCTGAAGAAGAAACAGATAGCTTCCTCTTCAGGGTTTTGGATGATGCCCACCTCAGGCTGCAATCAACATGCTTGAGGACAGGGCTGCCATTCAGAGGGGCCTGGCAGGAGCCTCATGAAACTCAACTTGGACAAATGCAAATTCCTGCTTGTGAAGAAGAGCAATCCTATGCATTGGCATAGGCTGAGGACTGGCCAGCTGGGCCAGCCTGCTCTGCAGAAGATGCCAAGGAGACAAGTAGGCTTAGTGCAAGCCAGCAGCATGCCCAGACAGCAATGACAGCCAGCAGCATCCCACACCGCATCAACAGCGGTGCAGTCACAAGATTGAGGGAAGCAATTCTTACCCTTTCCCTGGCACTTGTGAGGCCATACTTGGACCATCACCTCCAGCTCTGCCGTCCTGTGTGATAGGCAGGTGTTGATAAACTTGAATGAGTCTGAGGGAGGGCTACTAAACTGCTCAAGGAGTTGAGCCCCTGCCCCACAAGAAAAGGATGAGGGAGCTGGGAGGTTCAGCTTGGAGAAAAGACTGCTCAAGGAGACCTACTGGCAGCTTACTGGTACCAATGGGGAGGTTATCAAAAAGACGGAGCCTGGTTCTTCACAGCGGTGCATAGCATGAGGATGAGACACAACAGCTATAAATTGGCACAGGGGGCATCCAATAGAATATCAGGAAAAAAGGAAAGTTCACTATGAAAACAGTGAATCAGTGTAACAGAGTGCTCAGAGGGGCTGCAAAGCCTCCATCCCTGAATGTCTTCAAACTCCATCAGATAAAGCTCTGGGCAACCTAGTTTGAATTCAGTGTTGACACTGCTTTGAGCAGAAGTTTGGATTAGGTTGGACCTCCTGAGATCCCTTCCAACCTGAATGACCCCACTATGTTTGCCCACTACAGGTTCTGTAATGCAAAATAATGGGAAAACATTCACAAAATTTAAGACTGCCTATATTTGGGAGCCTCAAACCAGTACGTGCACCTTGGGAGTTTTGAGAAGCAGGACCTTAACATTTTGCACAGTGCAACTGAAAAACAGCAGTTTCGTTATGCTCGCACCAGAAGCATCTTGGAGCAAGGAAACAATGCCTTTGTCAGACATGATCTTGCCTCCAAGACTTGAGGTTTGTAAGCAAATGTGTTTAAGGAGAGTGTGCTCTAATTAAAGAACAACTAAGAAATGCAGACTCCAAGGCTTAATGAATCATAACAAATGCTTAGAAAAAAAACCAATCATGCTAATAATTTCCAAGTGTTTAATGGAGTTGGCTGAAACACTTGCGTGCATGAACGCAATCACGTATAGTTATTTCCCTGGGTAGAACTCTTCAAGCAGAAACACTGATTCTTCATCTGGGGCATGAATGGCAATCATTTGTTAATAAAGTCATAACTTCTCTACATACCATTTCAAGGTCTTGCGAAACCCTCCGCTTGCGCAGCTCTTCCATCCTCTCACACACATCTGTGAAGCAGGTATTATAGTAGTCTGCATACTGCTGTGCCAGGTCATCGATATTCCCCAGTGAACCATCCTATGGCAGGGACAAGGAAAAAGATTTTAAAATTTGAATTTAAAGGTAACCTCACAACTCTGAGGGAGACCCTCCCCTCCCAGCAGCACATCTAGCACACAGCTCTTCGGTCCTCCTCTCAATCCCTAGCCCACAGCCCACAAACACACAAGAACAGCTGGGAAGCGCAGCAACACAGTAAGTCCTCAGAAACAAGTGGGTCCTTGCTAATTCCTGCACAGGGAGAGAAGGCAGGGACAGCAACATGCAGCAGCGGAACAACATGTCCCCAGGCACTATCTGCCTCAACTCCCTTCCACCTACATATATTCATATTCCAGCTTGTTCTCTCAAACAGCTGCCCACTCATCCAATAACCAGTCATTACCTATGTTTCATTGCCCTTATTTACTGGGCGTAGCCCTGCTTTCCTTGACAATGACTAACAGCAATTTAAAAAATTAAACTTCTTGCTTAAAAGCACAAATCAGCCGGACTGCAAACAATTCCAGCCAAATGGCTTTAGAAGGTGGGTTTTGCCACCCACAAAGACACTCTGCCAGTCGGTCTTTTAAGACGTACTGAAGACAAAAACACTGATTGCTCAGTTCCAAACATCTGCTTTGCTAGGCAGGATTGCTAGCTTGTTAATAAAATGGCAATAGCCAGGAATTTGATTATAATCATCTGTTAATTACAGTCAAAATTCATCATTTTAAAATGATGGATAAATAATGGAAAAAAAAACCCAAACCCAAAACAAAACAAAAAACCAGGCTGGATTTTAAGTGGCATGAGAAATTCTTCAGATGTGGATGCCAGAGGGCCGGGCAGGGCAAATTAATAATTTTTTTGGTATAATATGCACACATGTAAAATAGGTCCAAAAGATAGGATGGAGTAATTCTTTTTCTCTATTTGTCTAATTTATGAAAGAGCATATATGTAACTGTACATTATTTAAAAGGTAGCAATGTATCTTCATGCCTAACCTGAGAGAAGAACAAGAATACACTGCAGTGCATTATTTCAATGTTGCTCTACCAGATGCAACACATAAATATAAAATTATGCCTTGAATATTAAAAGAACCTAAGCAATCGAGGAATTATTTTAAAATTATGCTAATAAAATAGATAAGTTGCAATGCAGAGTTTTAGCATGTGAGCTAGGAGGAAATCTTTTAATTAGAAATCAGATGTTACTGAAACTGTTGCCATTTGGAAAGAAATATGTGGTCCTGCTCTATGGGTTCTTGACTATGCTGAAGAGACAGATCTGTTTTAAGGAAGTATCATTTCCAGAGAACTGGAAAAAAACACTTCAGTTTAAATCAAAGTAAAAGCCTGTTAAACCTCAGACTCCATGAAGCATACTCTCTACTTTTTTAAAGTGCAATTCCACATGTAGAACAGTTATCTCAAATAGCCCAAAAAGTTTTGTAGAGCTCATGTTCCCAAAATACAGAACAGCTTGGAGTTTCTTAAAACTACCATGTACAGTGCAGGTGGAAAACAACTTGCATGTCACTGGCTGGAGCAGCAGAAGCAAAATAACTACAATATATCTATACACACATCCTCCTCTATACATACCTATGTATTTTTTCCTGTACTTCCTATCTCTCAACCTGCCAAAGATCTCAAATGGGAGATATTTCAAATATTACAAGATCAGATTCCTTAGTGGAAATACGCTTCTGGGAACTTCAGACTTTGCAGAGCTTCGAACAAACAACTTTCCACACTGCTAAGCAAGCATGTAGTTTACGAGGACAAAACAAAGGCATCTTTGCGAGTGTGACAGCGCTTCCCTGCCTTTCTGCTGGAGCAGCAGCGCTACCCGCTCAGCGGGCAGTGAGTCTACGTCTTCCTCCAGCTGCCTCCTCACCATCCATCATTTCCAAAACAGCTAAGGAAGAAAATTTGACTCTGCCTGTGCCACGAGCTCCACACATCTGCCTGCACACCTGGACACACTCCCAGCAGCCATCACAGGCCTGGCTGAGGCCGCGCTTGCTGATCCCACACGAACAAGCAGCTGCTTTCGCAAGGTTTGCACACTCAGGAGGAATAACTCGCACCACAGTGCTGGGACAGGGGATAAACACCAAATGGGAGAAACACCAAACAGAAAAAGCAACCCCAAAACTAAACCTTCATTTACTCGCTGTTGCAGACAATACGAAAACCTGTACAACTTCCGAAGAGATGACATAACATCTGAATCCCAGCCACTCCATCATAACAAACACCCCTCTCTACACGTTACCAAAAACCCCAGCCAGAGTCTGTTTATTCTTGATAAGCTTTGCCAGTGAAGAGCAAAGAAGCTGGAAAAAGTAATAATAGATGGGCAAGACAGGAAGGCATCATTTGATTAGAACAGTATGAAGTCTGCTTATTTACTTTATCAGTCACTCTCCTCTCTCAGTTTTGGAGACTGTTAAATTTCACATAGTAAACCTGCTCAGAAATAGGTGTAACATGTAAAGTTCAAGTCATGACTGACACTGAGCAATACGCTCCAAATCCAAACACACCAGTTGAACTTTAGTTTAGCTGAGAGCCGGATGGAGCCAAAGTGAGGATCGCAGCACGCTCCATCCAGCACTCCTCTGCACCCCTTCCCACACCCGTACTCCTCATGTCCATGGTCAATGGTGCTGCACAACAGATCAAACCAAGCTGAACAGTGCTCGTTTTTCACTTAAGCAGTGAAGTTCACCGTGCTTTTTTTTAAAGGTGGTCTCTCCAGGGCTGAAGGCTTGTGACTGTCCCTAGAGCAAAATTAGCTCGATTGCAGCGCCCCAGTTAGAGCCCACAGAACACGGGTGGCCCCACCACCAGTAAAAGGATGTGGCTGCAGAGAAAGGCTTATTCACAAGCGGCCCAGTCCACAGTGCCGCAAGGTCCTGAGAAGCTGAGCTGCAGGCACCGGCCTGCCTGCCTGACAGAAAGGGTTGTTGTCCATGCCCAGGACTCAAATTAGGGACTATGCTCCAAATACAGCTCATGCCAGCTCATGTAGACTAGTCCTGTGTGAAAGCAAGCTTAACATCCAAAAAAAGATGAAAGAACAGAAAAAAACACAAGATCTCAGAGATGAGAATGGATAACTGAAACATAGAGTCATTGCAACCCTGCCATACACTTGCTGGGTTATCAGACCAAGGGTACCACGAAAGCAGCAGGTAACCTCCTAAGTAGATGCAGACAGCTTTGGGGTTTGAAGTCTCTAGCTTTGAAAAACTGGAACAAAAATACAAAAATGTGTATTTACATCTCAGCTTGCCAGGAAGTTATAGTGGAAGACACTGATTGAATCATTTGTCTCTGTGGCAAAGAGCTGCTTATATGAGTTTATGCATGTGGGTACCCAAAGAGCATTGCTTTTGTCAAAAAAACCCCACCAAACAGATACACAGATCAATCCAAGCCAGAGACAGCAAATATTTCACACTCATTTCACATATATAAAGAAATAATGTCATAATGTAACAAAACATTTTATATCTGATTTATATTACCTCAAATTTTATCCCTATGTATAGTTGTCTCCAGTCTCCTTTATTCTTCAAGTACTATCAATAACATGGCAAAACTAAAAATAATAAATTATTTATAGATATAAAAGAAGATGCTTCATTTTTCTACTGGACTGATAATGGCCAAGAGGACCTACTTTAGATGTGATCAAACCACAAGTACAACTAATCGGAAGATGAATTCCGAACTATGGCATTTTGTCTGTCCATTCATTAACCTGACCTCCTTAACTTCTCCAAACAATTCTAAACTGTCTCACACAAAATCACCGCAAGCGTGCTTTGTATTTATGTTTTGTTTTCAAGTTAATTATTTCAGAAATATTCTTATGTAAAACTTCAGCTCCAGTTTGAGAAGTCATTCATTCCCTTACAAAGCACAAAGTCTCAAAGGAATTGTCCAAAATGTTTTTTTAAAACATCCTGTCATTATTCCTATCATTATTAATATAATAGAATAAAGGCATTCATAACTAATAATATTTTTAAAATATTTCACTCTGACACACAAAGAACAAGATAATTTTCACAAGTTCATTTTACTTTCTTGCTTTCACACGCAAGCCAAGACCTAGAGGATTTTTAAGACAACAGAAATAAAAGTCTAAACGCATCAGCTTGTTCATTCCTCCTCTTCCATATTAATAGTTCTACATTGTACGCTTGATCACAATACAAATACAACAGGGTCTGACCAAACCTGGACTTGCCATTTTTAGTTTCACAGGTAGGAAAAAGCATACAGTCACCCAATACCAAAAATAATAAGCCAATGCAATTTATAATAAGCCTTAGGTTATGTGCCACTATGTCTCATTTTGATGTAGATAGG
This sequence comes from Mesitornis unicolor, assembly GCF_000695765.1. Classification (NCBI taxonomy): domain Eukaryota; kingdom Metazoa; phylum Chordata; class Aves; order Mesitornithiformes; family Mesitornithidae; genus Mesitornis; species Mesitornis unicolor. The sequence continues at coordinate 142,784 of NW_010199651.1, forward strand.
TCCCATATTTGAAACAGTTGATGTGAGTAATAGAAGAGACAATCTTCAAATTTATTCTTACTGATGTAGCAGTAATTCAGTAGCCACTGATTTGCTCTTAAATGCTTTAGGCCAGTAATATTTTTTAAAGGAAGACCTCATAATAAACTCTAATTTCGTTAGAAATGTAACAGTTAAGCAAAGCCCTATCATGAAGACTGCTTTGCACCAGTTGCGTTTATGGCCATACAAACTGCAATGTTTCAGCTATATAATCCCACAGATCCTCTCTGGTGGAAGAAATTGGTAAGCAACACAAGTGCTGAGCAGAAACACCATTCCTGAAATGCTTTAATTTATTTGTCAAAAGTGACATCAAGTTTCTCCTAAGACTTCCCTACTGCCTAAGACCTTTCCATAAAACCATCTGACAGCCACGCGAGTAAACAACCCACTGGTTTTAAAGGGCTAAACCTAAAATGAAGATTTAATAAAATATTCTAATGAAAACAGAAGTTATCTCCGATTTCTATTTTTGGTTGTCAGATCTGTTCCTCAATTTCCATCTTATAATGTATGCATGCAACATTTTTTGGCATCATAAAACACAGAGCAAATGATGAATTGCCCTGGAATTCCCAGAGAATTAGTTCTGATATGCATGTGAATACCAAAGGAATCCACTGGGAATCCTGTTAATGGACTGACTACAAAGCAAAGTTGGAACAATTTGACACTTAATATAAAGTTAGAATTTATCGGTCACTGCACATCAGTTGGTTTAACACACTGGCAGAATCCTTTGTATTTGACATCTGAAAATGTAAAGGAGAAAAATGTTTTGTCAGAGTGCTCTGCTGCCAATCAATTAAGTAAAAATACATCCATATTTTAATAATAGTCATAAACCCACTATTAGCTTAGGAGGAATAAGGGACTTTGCTAAGTAATGGATACATTTCATGAACTTGCATATAAACCTAAAGACTAGGCACCAGCACAGCATATTTACTTTCTGCATAAATTTCCATGCAGAATAAGAGTTTTAGAAAAAGCTATCAAAAATACAACTATTTGAATTTGTCCCTTTCTGTCTCAGATTCTGAAAAATGTACTACAAAGCTGTAGTACATCCTCCTCCTCTTCCAGCAGATGTTAGGAACGTCAGGAAAGAGGTTTTGATTATCAGATATATGCACTCCCTCTCCAAGCCATTGGATGACATTCATGTAACTGCATGAATCTCAAAAACGCTAAAAAGATGTGCATGCTACAAGCCCATTTGGTCAGCAAAGACAGATGGGTCTCCATCTGCACAGAGCAACGCAGATTACAGCACCCAATGCAGCTACACAAGTTCCTAACTTAAAAATCACTGCAGCTATGACCACAGCACATGCATAAAATGGGAGGTTAGGAACAGGTCAGAAACTAGGAGGAAAAAAGAAGTCAATCTTTTTCCTATTAAAGTATAACTGTATGTGGAAAGGACACTGAGGAAAGGAAGATGCTCTTCACAACACTTTGCAATCACGTCCTGGCAAAGGCATGTTTTTGACCTTCACAGCCCAAGATGGGAAAAAAAAAAATCATTTCTGTGCCTGAAACACAGGACTACTGTGTGGAGAGTCACTGTAAACATTAGCAGCTTATTTCTGGCAGTTGGATCTTAACAGGGACGGCTACCAAAAATCTGTGGAACACGACCCTGCATTTCTCCAATACCTTTGGTTTGGATAGCTGTAAGAAGTACATAAATGAAATCTGGAACACGGTCCAGAGCAAACAGGCTTGTTTGGGGAAGGGAAAGGTAAGAGGGAGGAGAGACTAAAAAAGTGGTGAGATGAGAATGCCTGCTGAAGAGAAACATGTTTGCGCCTAATAAATGCACTGTTTTCAACAGGACTTCATCTACATAGCACATATCTTACGAAACGTTTGACATTAAGCATAACTAGCTGACCTAGAAAGCAAGGGATCCTCAGACTTTCATGGAATAACTTTGAATAAGATAGCAGTCCTTTTTAGGTATTCTTCTTAATGTGGGCTCACAGAAGCTCACAAACTTGTGCATCTTTCCCTACTGGCAGCTTACCTCCATGCACTGCAAAATATACCAGTACCTGAATTCAGACTTCAGGCTCCTGAGAGAGACACCTTATTTCACATTCCTCCACAGTTCTTTCTAGGGAGGCAGATTTAAATCAGATCCAAACCTCTTCAAAACAGAAGAGTTAAAGCTGCGTGTACCTCTCTGGCTAGGGCTTGTGTCTTTATTCGCTACAGTAATGTAGACTTACATGATGAAGACAGCCATCTGTAGGAAAACCTGTGGAGCTTCATGATAATTTTATCTGTTACACATTTTTGCCCCTCTTACCTGCCCCTTACTAGCAATGTATTTCTGCCAGGAAGAAGGCTGGTGGTTTTTTGCCTTCTGACGCAGCTTCAAAATGGTTGCCATTAAAAATAAACCCAACAAGTGGCTAAAGAAATGCTCCCTTCTTTTCCTAGGGCTCAGAAAGGACAATCTTCCATTCAGCAGAAGTAACAACCGCACTATCCACAAAGTGACAGGTTCAGAGTCTGTCTTGACAGTCACTGGGGTCAGAAATGTGAGCAAGACAGAAGCACGAGGCCAGGCAGCTCAACGCTCGCCTTGATATTCAGGGGAAGGCATAAAATACCCAGTGCAGACGTCATGACATTTTTATATTGAGAACAGCTATTTTCAGGATGGCAAAGGGTTGTCATGGTTCCCTTGACCTTTCTATAGCTGGACACCACGAGAACAAAGAGAACATAGAGATCAGACCAATTCAATGGAAGACTTTCCATCAATTTTTATGGCATCTGAGGGTTGAGGCATTAAGCTATGTGACTTCACAGAGTTACAAAAATAGGTCTAATAAAACTGTGTCGAGCTCTCTGCAGCATGGTTACAACAGTTCTAGACTCTGTACAATAAGCAGAATGGACCATTGTACAGTTTGATATAAAGGCTTTTGCAGCAGTTATCTGAAATAACTGATACAGTCCACTGAGCTCAAAACCTTTGTATTAAAGCACACAGCCTTTTTCTAACATACATGAAACTTTGCCCTATCTTTACATCAAAATCAATACTTCCCCTTTTCAAAATTCTGCAAATAAAGTGTTTCCTTCACCACCATCACCATCATCTTTTTCCCCTCACTTTTCACTGTAAAGCTCTGAACTCTTTGTCCAGAAGGCGTAACAAAGCATCTCTGGAAAAGCATACTGAATGCAATTTACTGTTTTCCCCCTTTGTAAATGAAAATCGATTTGAAAGCACACTGCAGGGATCCCTCTCTCTGGTATACAACCAAGGAAGTCTTCTATGTAAAAAAATAAAAATGTGTGCATGTGTATATATATATACACACACACACACATATATACATGCATGCTAACAAAAAGTTGTATCTATGCAAATGTACATTCCAACATACTTAAAAAGTGCATATTTATCACAAGTTGAACCTGCTCTTTCATATGCTCATTATCTTGACAGACAAGACTACATGCAAATTTTATTCATGAAAAGTTAGTTCAAAGCACCTTTAATGTCCAGCTTCCCTAATAACAGTATATTATCCTCTATCCTCCTTCCCCTGAGGTGATCCACACTAAAGTCATCAAAACATAACTCTTGTCTGCTCTGATACCTGCCAGGCTACCACTACCCACCCAGCTGGTCAGCAGTCAGGCACAGGTTATCATTGCCGGCTTGTAAAGCAGAATTAAGTTAACAACTCCTTAAGCCATGTAACAACTGCACCTGACATCACCTCTAATTAGTGCTGTTTCCCTTGCTCTCACTGCCTCCTCCTTTCGCACACTGCTTTTGCTGGGACTTTTTCCTCAAACTCAGTGGAAATGTGCTCTTCATGCCCACCAGCTGCAGTGGGCTTCTATGCTGACACTTGGAGCAGAAACAAATGGTAAGCAGAAGAATGGCAAGAATTAAGTAGTGAACATATATGTGATTAAAGCGCCTTTAAGGAGATGTAGATAAATGTATTTTTTGCAGAATCAGGAAGTTTTGCATATGTTATGGAGTGGCTTCCTGTTTGAGTTAAGTTAGAGTCTAATGAGATAGATAGGCAAGAGGCAAATGTCTCACCTAGATGATGAAATAAATCTTTGTCTCAGTGAGTTGGTCATATAAACTGCCATAGTGATGAAGGTCCTATTAAAATTAATATATTTTCTTTACATATAGTAGTAACACAGTATAGCAAAAACAAATCTTCAAAATCTGACAAAACCTGACAAAAGACTGTTTGGGTCTACGTAACTGAGGCATGAGCAACTCATTAAAACAGTAGCTTGGGAAAAAAAAAACAACAAAGAGAAAACATGTAAAGAAAAAAGCCCAACACTTCAGATATTTATGGACAAACTGAAAAGTCAACAGTATCTCAGGGCAAGCTCAGCAAGTGTGGTTCACAGCATTACTGGAGATGCTAAAGTTGCACAGTAGATACAGAGAAAGCAAACTTATGTCCAAGTTTTACTACAAAAAGCACAGCCAAAACTGATTTCTATTTTTACTTTATACCAGTAATCACTAAGGTGCATTCCCTCATAGATGGACATAATGGTTCAACACAGTAAAACAATAAAATCCACTAATCTAAGTCAATGAACTAAAAGGCACTGAAATCCTATTTAACAATGATTCTGCTGCATGAAATTCTTGTTTCATTTTCAACAGAAGAGAAAAACCAGGCCAGAAACTACTTTAAAATAAGGGTTTCGCTATGATCACACTCTTAGGAGCATGCTGAGAAGCATTCAAAGGGTGATTTTATTTTAGGAATAGGCAATTATTTTTCTAATGTTTTTGCAACTTATTTGTCTGTAAGTCAACCTGCATACACAAACAATATCCAAAATACTATCTACAGCTACACCAATATTCTGCTCCTATACGGGATTTTGTTCTAACCTAATCCTTTCATCCTTAAAACAAAGTACCTTATCAACATCATGAAACAGTAAGGAAAGCACTTACTAAACTTTGGATTTGTGAATCTCTTCCATCGACACATGGCAGTAAAACCTTTATAGCACCCTATACATTTACTGCACAAGTTAATTTTTGCCTAAGACACAGCATACACAGGTTCCTAACACGTATACACGCATGGAGCATGTATATAATTGTCACCACACTACCCAAAGCAAAACAACAGCTAGTTTAGTAAAATAATTCTTTCTCCAATTTGATGATCCCCAAATAGTTTCTCCAAATAAAATGCACTAGATGTGTTTTGGCCTATAGAGTGTTTGTTTTTCCTATTTTCCCCGACACGAAGAAGCTCTTACAATCTGTAATTTCTTTGTGGAAGAAATGGCACTGCATTCTGCCTTGTGCTAGGTGCTCTATAAAAACCTCAGGGACAGTGACAGGTACCTCCTCTGACCTTTGCTCCTCTCTACGTGTGTATTTTCCAAGTGCCACAGTCGTAAAAATAACCACCTTTATCTTAAAAACTTTGCTATTCTTTTCACCAGGACAGTTTGGCACAAGCAGGACGTACTTTGCCCAGAAAAAGGAAAGTCCACTCAAAGAAACTTCTTATCCTTCCTTTTCTGTTTCCCCTGCCCCTTTCCCTTGCTTCTTCAGTGTACCACTGTGCACCCTTCGCCCCTTTAGTTCTGCTTCTCCGGGTTTCATGTCCCCCCCCACCTCTTTTTGAGGGCCAAGCCCGAGATCCTGAACAGGTCTCCTGCCCGGCCCTCCCTAAGGACCACTGCTCCCTCCAGCCCATTGAAACCCTGCATAATGGCTTCCGAGATGCCATTAAAGGAGAAAAGTCCATGCCATCCCTAATTTCTCCCCACCTCAGCAGCCGAATCAGGTACCTCAGCCTTGCCCCCCAGCTACAACCACCAGAGAGCAGAGGAGACAGGAGAGCCCTCTCCTGCTCCACAGGGAAGTCCGGGAGGGACGCAGTCATCCCAGGTTTCTTCTGGCTGGACAAGCCTATGGCCTCACTTGCACTTACATGGTAAGAGCTATGGGGCAGCACTGCACCTTTGCTCATGCAGCACCCAGCTCAGCAACATCCCGATGTTTAGAAGTGCTGCTACGCTATTACGAAGCTGGATGTGACAGTAAGGACAAATACTTATTTCTCCATGTGCCATGTAAGAGCCTAATATCCAAGAGTCAGGTACATTGCTGTTCTGGGAAGAAGAAAAGCGAATCTTGGAGTATCTGACTTCTCTCCAAAACAGAGTTTTACAAAGTGTGAAAAAAATACTGCTCTACACACCAAGGCATGATAGGGCCTCTCCTCTGTTTTGGGAGTAGGTATGGAAATCTGCTCTCTTGGTTGCTGTGCCTAGCTGTACTGTGTGCTCCAGAGACGCAGTCCTTGAATTACAGTGACAATAGCAGAGGGCAGCCCAGCTGTCAGCTGTAGAAAACCAGAACATGGACATCTGAACTGCTTTCTTAAACTCTACTATTCTATTTTTATTTTTCTTTTCCTGATAGAAATTCGGTAGCTTGCAGCCTGGAGGATACACCCAACACTTCTGCATATCCAGGGAGTAACGTCGCCTTCACTCCTACCACTTCCTGACGGGCCATCTTTTACCAGGAAAGGAAACAACCCTAATTGAGCATGGCAGCAATCCATGTTTTCCCACCTAATCTCAGCAGCAGAAGAAACGGTCTCCTGTAGCTCCTGTAAGCAAGCTGCACCCAGGCCCCCCCTCACCAATGCAGCCCGTCCTGCCTGCCTGTGCTCTCCCCATAAACCCTCACTTCTGCAGGGACCAGGCACCTGCTGTCAGCACCGGTATAGAG
>NW_010199651.1:149640-154432 GCF_000695765.1 Mesitornis unicolor
TGGCATTAATAAATGAGCTTAAATAGACACTCCGCATTCATACGAATAATGTAAAACCAGAAAGACTGACTGCCCTGAAACACTTCGGTGAAGCTGCTGCTTTTGACACTAGCAGAGGTACAGCACTGCTAACGCACACTCTCAACCACTGTAGGTAGCACACAGATGAACCAAGTATAAAGCTGCTCATGCAAAACTTCATGGCACTGGTCTCAGGTTTTTTATTGCCTTAACTAAGCATCTTGAAGTCTCTTTGGAGAGTGTTTTATTTAGGAGTGGTAATGCACAGTTATCAGGGGGTTTCAGTTCATTTAATTAAGTTGAATACAATTACACTCCAGTGGGTCTTAAAAATGCAAGAATCTATTTAAATATTATTTAGATGCGTATCTTTTAACTACCACAGACTGCACAGGGCCACGTGTTTATATCAATTAGGGATATCAACCTAGCAATAAGAACTTTATCTCTTGCCAGCTTATAATCCTTTCTACTCTGGGATCTCGTATTTTATTTGCTCATTTCCCTTTATCTGTGTACAGTGAAGATGGGCTTTTTGCATCCCTGTGTGCTCATATTGCTTCATCACTGCCAAAGCACTTTCTAATTAGCCTAAATAGATCTGTTTACCAAATAAAAAAAGAAATATTTCTGCTTACCTACAGAGCAAATCCTACAGAGTCTGGGCTCAAATAACTGTGTGGCTGCCATATCCCCCAGGTGTTTCAAGCACTTATTTCTCTGAAGGGGGGGCATGCGATTTTTTACTTACAGGAGTCCCCCAGCAAGCAGGATGCTATGTGCTTGTTTCAAGGAAAGGGCTTAAGCCCATAGGTGCTGTCAGCCCAGTGGCTCTGCCCACTGATAATAGATGTTGCTTTTGCTAGAGACTAAATGCATCACTCAAGTGCTACGCAGCAGAGATACACCTCGAACTGAAGCATGAAACAATGTGAAGAGCCCCATGTGGCTAAAGAGCTCATGAAAAGCAGAAGCTGGCAGAATCCCAGGGTCAATGAAGTCTGCAAGAAATACTGCGTCTCTACAAAACCCAGTAGCTGGTTCTGACCTACCCAAGGCCGTAAACCGCACGTTGAAAGACAACATCTGTAGCTAAAGACACTTGTACTTGGAGGGCAAGCCAAGTTCTCACTTCAGCAACTTCTCTATGCATAGCAACTTGAACATCAAAAGGAGAACATTATGCCAACTAACCATTTGTTAGGAGAGTTATCATGCCAAAGAAAAACATCTCACCTAGTTGTAAAACTGACTGTAACACAAGAAGGTGGTCTCAGATGGAAGTAGTTTCCTCACAGGCTCTGCTTCTCAGGTGAATGAAGAGACTGCAGTCTCGGGGAACACCAAACCATGAGCCCTGCAAGAGCAGCAGGACAACCCATGTACCAGGATGCATCTAAAGCACCACAAAAACAGCAGGGCGCTCCCTGCACAAAAGGCAGATGTTACACCACTTTTTACAGTATGCACTATTATCAGTTTCAAATCAAAGGATATCTAGCAAATAAGCTGCCTCATGCATAAAGAATCAGAACTTGAAGGAAAACAAAGATTTTGCTGCATGACTCTCACAAGTAGAGGGCAGAATCACATGTTTTCAGCTGTGGAGATCTCTTCAAAGTGCAAGAGGTACAACCCGAAATGCAAAGGGCTGGTTCAGAATGGGTTGTGTGTGAACAGGGAGTCAGGGCATCACTGTCTCTAGCAAAATAGTAAATCGTGCTCTTGTCCTCAGCCTGTTTCAGCTAACCAGCCCTCTGCTACAAACTACCCATTTGGAGCATCCCCTGGTAATACCTGAATGGCGTAATTTTACACAACTCATTTGCACATCAAGAGTTACCCACCTGTAGTCTGCATTTGTCTCTAAGCAAAAGCAAAACAAGGTACAGCCATTGAGACACAAAGGCTTACTCTGCCCTCTGACAGCCCTTACTCAGTACCTGAAGTGAGTGCTGTCACATCTGAACCAGGCTCAAATCTCCAGTATTTACTTCCTGCATGCTCCCTGCCCATCTGCACAGCTCAGCCACCTCCGCTGGGCCTCCCCAAATCCAGCCTGCATGCTGACCTCACCCTGCCGAGACCCTGGTGTGTGCTCCTGCCATTTCCTGCTGTGAAGGCAGCAGTTCTTCCTTTCGTGTGATCCTCCGAAATGCCTCGTCCTAACAGTTGCAAGTTACTCTCCTCAGCTGGGACTCTTTTCACTTTCCTAGCTGCAGGAATAACAATTCTGGATACCGAGTGACTGCATCTCCTGTCATCCTCTGTTTCCTCTTTGCATGAGAGGTATTTTCCTAAGAGAGGCATGAGTCTGGAGAAAAAAAACAGCAACAAAACACTCATTGCTTTTTAATTTTTTTTTAAACTCACACAGCAACAGATCTATTCAAGAAAGGCAGAAGGGCCAGAGAAGAGTTAATATACCTTTTTACCTCCTCTTCCCCTTTTTCATGGCAGTTTACAAGATAAATATTTACCTGTAAGCATTTTGCAGGAGTTGTAATTAGATTTGGCAGATTAAAAAAAATGAAAATTTGTATAATATTTTGTATTCAAAGTACACATGAGACAAGGATTAAAAACCACAAGCAACTTGGCAAAGATCACTTGAAGGAAGTACTGTTCCGTCAGAGAGAAAAAGCAAAGTTGAGGACATCCACCTTTTTCTCTTCTCTCAATTTTGGTAATTAAGAGCTCAACGTCCACACTGACCAAACCCAAAGAGACTCATCATGACTAGGTCTGTAAGGAGAAGCATTCCTTTCCTTTCTCATTTATGCATGAGCACACGCCATATGTAGTACGAAGCTATTCTTCATCATCATGCCAATATTTTGATTAAGCCCTTGACCTTATGTTCTCTGCTAACTTCCCGAGTTTAGATAGCTATCATGCAAAGCTTAGGTTTTACAAAGTTTAGCCATCCACACATATATACTCACTCCCGGACACAAAATCTAAACAATACATTGCTGGATCTGGGCTGAGCAAGAAACAAAATACCTCACCAAGCCAACACGTCCCAGTATCCCTTCAATTCAGTACGCAACAGGACACGCCACCACAGCAGAGAGTGATGGCATTGGATTTGACTCCATTTCATGCCTCATTGCAAAACACTCAGAATAAATGTAGCAGCAATTAGAGAGGAAAACAGAATTTTTAAGGGCTAACAACCATTTTGCACTACCTACAACTGAGCAGTGTCCACTGATGAAACAAGAAACAAAATAGACCCTTTCCCCCAAATCTCTCCAAACAGTGAGCAGGACACATCATCATAAAATATAACAAAAAATATACTTCATTTTTTATTTGTACAGTGCACAGCAAGTGGGAACTTCCACATACAAGCTCAAACACTGAGAGGAATTTGTATAATTAAGAAGAGGCACCAGAAATTGCCATTTTCCTCTATAAGGAAAACCTCAAAGTAACTTTAGAGAAGTACGGTATGTAAAAACACAGAGAAAAACGTCCAAAGAATTTGCCATGTACAAAGATTCACAACATGCCCTGCCAGCAGGAAATCTGCCTTTACTCAGCCCTTTTTCTCCAGTGAAATGCAAACAGAAAGACTCAAGGAAACACATCCAGTGGGGGAAGAGAGATGCCCGCTACTGCAGCCACATTGGTGCTCCAGCTGCACAGGGACATCAGTGCCTGCTTACCCTCACCACGGTACCTGGAGCTACCTCTGCTGTCAGCATTTTTCAAGGGATATAAGCAGCCTGCGAGCAGCCTGCTCTTACTTCCACCAAAATCAGTTGCAAATTGCAAGTGACCTCAGGGAAAGCAGGAACACAAACAGCTTCTGTGGTGGAGATCCCCCACGGTGCTTGCTGTGCTGAAAAATAAAAATATTTATGCGCCATAGATACAGCAAAAAACAAATACCTGTTCAGAGCCTAATTAGTCCTCAGTCTGACAAGAAGCATCGTGTAAGACCAACAAAAAACAGGTCAGAAACCTGCAAACATGGCTTAGTGTCAGAGGCACCAGCACCCCTGCTCCACTGTCCATCGGCTGCTGTATTTCTTGGTATCCCCAGTGGGACAGCTGGCCACGTGCTTTTGACTGCTTGCTCAACTAGAAACTTCCTCATCAGATTTTTTGGTTTTGAAATACAGTATCCTTACTAGTCCTCTGATAAAACGCTGCACATGAAAATCTGTTCTCCCCAACTTTTGTATAAAACATGACGTATTCCCACAACATACTCTGAGATTTTTGAAGTGCAAACATGCAGTTGTCTTGAAGACGGAAACTTGAGGGCAGAAAACATGACTGACATACAATGTGCAGTCTGCTCTTGCCTTTTCCCATTTTACAATGGTTATTTATGAATTCTAAGGTGGGAAAGAAGGCTAATAATGGAGTGGAAATCACAACCTGCAAGTTGTGGTGCCTACTATGTATGAATACAAGTATACTTGTGTATACACGGAGTATACATTTCCACTCAGATGCAAAGCCTTTATCATTAGCTTTCAGAGCTACTGTTCTAAGCTGGCCAACCACTGAAAGCTCCAAAACTCACAAGTATTAAAAATTATTCTGGATAACTGAAGGTTACATTTAAGTCTATGCAGGGATATTGATAACAATATGAAATATGTCTAACAGGGATGGTGAAAAGAGATGAGTCTCAATTGAGCAGCAGAAAATCAGTATCTTCAATTTGCACTCCATCCCTAGGATTGCACTAGGAATTTCTGGTGTAAAAAAACTCTTTCAGCTGAGCTAGGATACGTGGGAAGCTCCTGCT
>NW_010199651.1:154463-162496 GCF_000695765.1 Mesitornis unicolor
CTGCAAGCACAAAATCTGAAGAGGATTAATGTGTTTTAGAACTGTAACAGATAAACAGTGATAATAAACACAGGCAGAACACAAATATCTTCCCAGTTGTAAATATATAAAACCCAAAATTTTACAGCAGTGACATTTCACTTCTAGTGGTACCTACTATGACCAGTAAGGTATTATTCTGGCAAGCAAAATACCTTAAAAGCCCAAAATGCCTTTTTCCTGAAGTGCAACGTAATGCTATGCAATCAGCCCTAGCACATGTTTTCACCAAGACTCCAGCTGTGGAGGTACCCTCGCTGAAGAACTTGTACCAGTGCCACAGTACTCACAGCAAATGCTCTCCAATCCATTTTCCCCTCATCGCGTTAGGCTGGGGTTATAGGCGAGCAGAGGGCGAGCTCTGCACAGCAAGGTTGACTTGAATGGACCAGGAGGCTCAACCCATCTGAGCTTGTGAAGGAATGACCAAAGTTGCTCTTGTCCTTTCTTGTTTAAAACCGATCGGCCACACGCTGCTCCAGTATCACCAAGCTCTGCGCTAGCATCATGAAGTTTTAATGTAAACTGGGCAGAAATTAGACCCTTTATCTTTGTTCTTTTCATCATCTTTTGCTTCCATCATGCCCATCAGCACTGCACAAAGCATCTTCAGTAGCAAACAAGAAGGTGAGGAACATCCAGCAATGAAGAGATTGCGCATGTAGCCTGTACTTCATACTGTAACAGGCACAGTACTGTTTTCACTCTCATATATTGACTCTCGTCATGCCCACTGCAAAGCTTTCAAAATACTGCTTTTATTTTTGCATTAAATAGTTAACTAATCTCCTTTACACACACACTTCCACACACAAAGAATATACTGAGAACACTGCGATATAAAATTTTAGTATGCTGTTACCAAAAAACGCTGTATATCATCATAAATACAGTGACAATAATGAAACAGAAAATAATGTATTTATATTCTGATAATTATGCTACCATGTTTGTAAGCTTCAATGTGTGTGTTTACTCATGCACATAAGAACAATCATATCTTTCCCATCTGGAGGCCTGATCATGTAAACTGATCTCCACAGCATACCCCTGTGTTCCTGCCCGACCGCTGAGAAGTCAAATCAGCAAAATACAATGGGCTTGTGGCAGAGCAGACCTGCAACAGCGCTCCAACCACTCGGATCGTGACACAGATATTAGGAACCAATTATCCAATTTACTGTACGATCTTCCATAAGAAAACCTGAAGGTGTGATTTATAAACCATTGTTTTATTATATTCTTAAGCTCGTCCATGTAATTTTCCAGTGATACCCTGCTTAAAACTATTTTCCAGACAAGTTATACAATCCCCACTCTCAGTTTCAAACTCTTCACAGGCAATGTGCCTCAGACTAGTACATAGCTCAAACACTTTTCCAGGTGTCATAAAAACTTAAACCATTAAGTATTTCATTATACTAATCTTGTTCAAATAACAGCACATTATAACTTTGTGCTTCAAAACATGGCAGCAGTCGAGAAAGGTCTGCTGTCACCATAAGCCAGGAGAGTGTTCCGCTCATGTCAAGAGGACACTGCACTACGGTGGGGACAGTTCCTTTTAATTTCACAGTATTTTCCATAATGGAAGTCTGTGTTTGAATGTGTTTTGTGAACTGTGCTGTATTTTTTTCCTGCCAATAGGACAGTTAAAGTCTCTTAATGACAGTAAGAATTCGTAAGTCCTTCGTATCCATGCAACATATGTCTACATACTTCTTTAATGCAGAGTATGCTTTAATAGTAGAAACTTAATTTTTTACAGACTTGCATGTATTAAACCCAGTTCATCTCCTCACGAAATGCCCTCACCTGGGCATCCAAATTCCTGCAAAGCCACCTCAGCACTCCTGCAGTCACAACCACCACCTTCCTCCTTCTCCCTTCACCAATAATGGCATCAGACGAAGAGGCGGGTTCATTAGTCATTGCCTGCACCACATAATCCCAAAGTGGAAAGTTATTAGTAGCACTTTATGTTAAAACAGGTATTGTGACAAATCACTTTGCTGGGTCATTATGAAGTAATTCCTATGCATCCTGTGTTCCTGAGCCTCCTAAAGCATGAGCACAATGTGTGCTCTACAACCATTAAACCTGTGACAGCGAGGTGAGTGGGAAAGGAGAAAGCCTCTGCACGAAGGACAAGCTACAACCAGAGACTCCAAGTGAGGGAGGGAGACCTGGGAAGGCACAGGGAGCAGGGCTGGGCACAGCGGCATCCTCTTCTCTGACTTGCCACCTCCGGACGTAAAAGAAAGTAATAGAACAATCGAGCCCAGGACCAAAACTGGACAGGTTCAATTGGAGTTTGGAAGAGGGCAGTCTTTTCCCGCCTCTGACTCAAACTCCCTTGCCCCAGGCACTGCCCGTTTCGTCCATCCTCGGTCCCACACCACCATCAAGCAGTGACCCCAGTCTGCTGCGGTCCCTCCACTCAGCTCATGTGGTGTAACCTCTTTGTTCCTCTGTTTGCACAGCACTGTGTGCAATCGGCACCAATTTACATCGATTTCTACACAACATCAGGCTAAGTTAGATTAATCATTATCCAGTTCTGTAAAATGTCATTTGCTTCAGGATATACTAAAGAGTTTTTAATCTGACTACAGAAAATTGTAACCAGTATGTGTAGCACAATACATTGTATTACATGTTAAAAAAAATTTAAAAAAAAATCCTTGAAGTGCTCATTGCCGCGAATGTGCAACAGATTTTGCTTTCCACACCAATTTTTATATTTTCTCTCTGTTCAGGGAATGACTTTCTCTCATATCCACAAAAGGAAGACAGCATCATTACAGGTAAATTCTGGCAATCTAGTACTTCATTGCTCTTAAAAGACAAAGCGCGCTTGGTTGACTGACTTCTGACTCCCAAAATGCGAAGAACTATGAGAAAAAAAAGAGTATTTCCAAATATTGATAATGGAGCCAGTATTCACAGCAAACCAGCAACACTCTGGATAACAGAATTTATCACCAAGATTCCAGTTTATCTTAAGTTTACAGCTATTCTCTAGTAAACAACAGTTCATAGCAGACAAAGCACAGGTATATAAAACTCTTCCCTACTTTTTCCTCTGTAATTCAAAGGCCAAAAATACCCAGAGTTTGCTTTCAAGAAAGAAGAGGGCACCAGAGCCAAAAACCCTTGTCATCCCTGACTGCATAGGGTCTTGTGGAGGCTGTACTGCCTGACGGAGACATCTGTTTTATGTGACCTGACGTGCAAGAAAAGGCCTAGACCAAAGGTTATCTCTATGAGCTGTCTTTCTTCATAAAGGGATTAGCGCTGCTAGGCGTAACATTGCATGAAGATGGGAGGGAGGGAGGGAAGGGAGATGCAACAGGTTAAAGTTTAAAATATAAACTCAAACCCAACACCTAAACTGACAGTCACTCACTCTCCATTTTCATTCCCTTATCTGAAAGCAAAATATACTGCACGGTTCTGTGAACCAGAGGAAGCAATACCTGCCAGTTTGAAAAGCAAAGGTCAGGCCTTCTGGGTTTATCCTCACTGTTCCAACTGGGATAGGCTTCAAAAATGCACTCCGAAGTAGAAGCAGGCACAAAAATGTTTTTAATCAGAATGTTTCAAAGTATTTTTTGAGCTAATTGCACAGTGGCACAACCATTTTGCTGACAAGTCCACAAAAATCAGAAATATATTGCATTTTCAAAAAGCACATTCTAGCTGGAGCAGCCACTTGGTGGCCCATGCTTTTTCGCAGAGCCATGCTCAACGCCACTGGCTGCAGCTGGAACGTCCTCTCGGTGCCAAGCAGACGCTGGGAGGGTGATGGGGTAGAGAGATTTCCACAGGAGGTCATGGCAAAATAATGATGGTTTAAGGAAAAGCAGTCCTGGGAGAAACCTGCAGCTGCTCTGAGCTGCCATCACTCCTCCTGGCATCTCTCCGACTGCCTTTATCTCTCAGGAATTTACTTCCCAATCTCTCCAGATATCCAGGCTCCCTAGCTTAATATCAAATTCCTTTCCCCCAAAGTAGGTTAGCCAGTATGTAATTACAGGTTATCACAGTAGTATATTATCAGCTGGCATCTTTCTCTCTTTTGGTTTTTCTTTATTGTGTTGATAAGAAATTCAAATAGTCAGTGAAACAGGGTGAATGAGATAGATTATATATGTAAATATTAGGGCTCCCAGTACAAACCTAAGTGAGCTTTATTATCCTCAAAATACTGTTCTCTTTACTTAACTGCAAGCAGTGGGAAAGCACTGGCTTTCTCTTAGTATAACTGCAAAATACTATCAAAAACTAAATTATTTTCTTCTTTTCAGCTCTTATAATTGATTCAATAGTTTGAAATTAGAAACTAGCTATAACTTTGAAATACAAAGACAGAAAGACTTCTAATTTCATTGCATCTCTTGCAAGTTCTTCAGTATCTTTTGCATCTTGGCCCTTGAAGACAAAAACTCCTCAAACAAACACACATTTTCTGTAGTGAAATCCCTACTCTACTAAAATTGATCAGTTTCGCCAGTGATTGCATTAACAGGATTTGACCCAGATACCTGTTCCAGCTATGGTATGCGAGACAGAAGAACATCCCATTAACACAAAAGACACCAGAGTGTCTTCCTTGTACTAAGGCAAAGAGCCCATGTTTTGAAAGCACATCTTTAAAATAACAAAATTCTCAACTTTCACACCATATTAAGATTTGTTCTCAGATCTGAACACATACAAACCTTCAGACTGTTAGCAACGAAGAATTCGCTATCGCCACATCAATACATGATTCTATGCCAAAAAATATTCCTTTCAGTGGTGCTGAGCTTTGGGGATGCAGAGAACTTCTACATTACTACTCCGCCTATTCCAATCTCTCTCTAAAACCTTAATACACTTCCACCATCCATTGTTGCTCTGAGATATTGCAAATTATAATTAACCAGTACATTCCAACATGTGCTTGCTACAGACTAAGCAAAAGCTTTTAAGTATAACTATGTTATCTAGTGAGCCCCATTAACAGCACAAATAGCTTTGAGGTGCTTAAACCACAGCTGCAACTATGGAATATTTCACCAGAATAAGTGCAAAAGGGAAAAGTTGCATTTACTTCAGCAAAAGCCCAGTGCAGCTGCAAATAAACTCAGTATTTGTCAAGTACGGAGAGTTATTACGTGACTTCAAAGTCCATAAAATATGCTGCTTACAAGCAGCACTTGAAAAGTATTTGTTTCCCTTCCAGACCTGGGATCTGCCACCACAGGTTCCTGCTAATGAGATCCTATTTTAAGAAACCTAACCAAATGTACACAAACAGTGAAATACATTTATCCACCCAAACAAGAGGGGCTCAGCTTGTATTTTAAGTAACCGCAGTACTGAATTTACCAGCTGGGCCAACTTGCATGGCCTCTCCTCCTAAACCTGTGCCTAGAGGAGGCACACCACAGCCACCACCACGCACAAGGCTTCCAGCAGGGCCAGCGGAAGAAGGCAACACCCTCCCCTCCTCCTCCCACTGCAGTAACTGCTCAGTACGAGGGGGATAGACCCAGGAATTTCACCATTTTTACAAAGAGCATCTTTTCCACCTTGAGGAAGATGAAGCAGTGGAACAGGCTGCACCGTTTCTGTCCTTGGAGGTTTTCAAGAGCCGACTGGATAAAGCCTCGAGCAACCTCACCTGGCCTCGGAGCTCCCCCTGCTTCAGCTGGAGGCTGGGCTAGATGCTGCCTGAGGTCCTTTCTAACCTCTATCATCCTATGATCATCACTCAAGAATGCAATTTTTTCTCTCATTCAATCAACAGACTTCTGATGATCACCTTTTTCCATCTCATTCTAGCTTTCCCTTCCCAAGATCCTGGCTCTTCTCTCCTGCCTCTTCCCCCCTGCGAGTGCTTTCCTGTGGTAGCTTTCAAGCTGTTGCAGGGCCAACCTAGCCAGCCCATCACTCCACTAATGCCTCAGTTCAGAGAGCCATTCCTAGAAAAATAACTCCAGTGTCTACCTCTGCGCTCCCTAAACATTTTGGATCATGAATTACTGTAAATCTCAAGAATTTATGATGTACTCACTTAATTGACAACATGAAAGAAGCGAGCTGACTAGGTAGGCCACTATCATGGCCTCATTGATCAAGACCAACCATATACAGACATTCATTTGAAAACCACTTATCTAGTTTGCTGGTTGCCTTTTACAGCAAAGGTTTGAAAGGGACAAAGCTCTATATACCAGAAAGATGAGCAGCAGAAAAGGCACCTCTTCCTTGCCTTTGACAAGGACAGAGCACTAAGTAAGTTTATACTCTGTTCATATTAAGTCATATTTTGCAGCTGCAAAGACTAGAAACTCTTTAAAAACCTTAAGTCTGAAGAAAGTTGACAGCCTGCAGAGAGAAGAGCTGGTGCCTTCTCTAGATACCCTTGTGTTGGTTCTCAAATAATAATGTATCTTTCCAGATTTGTAATTGTGCTGCAACACAAAACAGCAATAAGGAAAGATAATACTGCTGGGTGATGTTTGCAACTGGTAAAAACCAGCAACTTCATAGTTACAAGATTATTCCCTCCTGTAAAGCAGACCAACTCTAAGACAAACAACTTTTATTATTATTTGTCTTCTATAAAACTAAGCTAAATAGCTCTGTTTTCCTAGGAAGGAAACTAGCTTGTACAGCCAGAAGCAACCTATTCAAATGATTAGCTGTGTGAGAATCAGATCTTTTTCTGCACTGAGCTCCCCATGCTAGGATGTTGGTCTGGCCTCCTCCAACACTCCTTCCCAGGCATCCAATAGCACTTTGCTCTTACTAAATGCAGTACTGAAACCTGCCAGAAAAAGAGAGAAAGAGACTGTTCATAAAGTACCAACTGTGCGCTCCCTAAAAACTGGCAGAACTGACTCTGCTTGCATTCTTAGATTAAAATCATTAATAGTGAAAGAATGTATGCAGCCGGGTGCTATTAAACTGAATGCCATGTCAATGGAGAATTTCTATGAGGAAGAGGAATGAGGCAGGTTTTTATTGTTAATATTCAAACAAAGATTTAAAGTCCATGCGGAAAAAAATTTGCAGCAAAAAATGCTAATTAAATTCTCTGTTCAATTCCGTAACACTTCTGAATTAGATCCTATGGGTTTTACCATTCATTACGCTCCCAAGCAGTCTCCCATAAGGTATTTCTCATAATATTCTTTAATGTCTGTTGGTTAAATGTTAACAACAAAAATTTATACGCATCAAGCCTATTCATTTGCTTTTAAAATGAATATGCAGGCACTCCACTGTTGATTACCACATTCCTGTATCACTGGAAAGCTGCCAGCTGCAGAAGGTATACAACATTAGTATTTGTTTTTTTGCTGAGTGGCAGTCCTCTGCAGTAATTATCTTCTTGCACCTAAAGTAAATATTATTCTCTCACTGCAACTAGAAATAAAGAGTTGACTCTTCCTGTATTTTTACTGTTTGCCATCCGGCCTGTCCTGTTGGTGTACTACGTGCCCACTAAATACCACTTCTTGAGCCCTCGTTACCGGGGCCATCTCTGTTGTTTGTACCCAGTGAATTAGGAGGACCGGTCCCTCCTCAGACGATCACCAGTGCAGAAACTCCACAGTCCCTCACCCAGAAACTTCTTCCCCAAAAAACCAAACCAAACGACCGGAAACGAACTCCAAAGGCAGCACCCGGGGGTGCAGCAAGGCACCGGGCAGCGCCCCCGGGCACTGGGGGCCCACGGGCAGGCAGCGTCCCCCCCACGCGAGATTTCCCCCCCCAGTTGGGCGCGGGGACGCCCCGAACGCGTGCGTGGAATTTAAAGGCGGCAACAACCCGGCCTTTCGCCCAAATTTAACCCAAATCCGCCGGAGCGACGGCAAACAATGCGACCATTGAGCAGCCTCAGCGAGCGCTCTCGGGTGTGTAAACAGATTCAGGGGCTGGGCTGCTCCGGTAAACAACACCCGACCCCTGCCCAAACCTAAACGCAGCTCTCCGGG
>NW_010199651.1:162513-162803 GCF_000695765.1 Mesitornis unicolor
CTCTCCTGGGCTGACAGCCGGTGAAACTTTGGAGAGAGCTTACTCCGATGCCGCGGTTAACGTAGCCAGTTGGCACCACGCTTGGAAGAAGTTTCTCTGGGATGTACGAGCCCGCAACGGCGAGGACGGGCTCCGACTCGGGGCACTCTGCAGCAGGTGCTGGGGAGACCCGGGGAGACCCCGCGTCCCAGCGACGGCTTCTCCGCCTGTGATCCCCGCGATGGAGGAAGCAGCGCCCCGGCAGCTCACCCCGTCCCACAGCAGGCGCTCCCCGAGTCCGATGCCTCCCC
>NW_010199652.1:0-62206 GCF_000695765.1 Mesitornis unicolor
AGATATATATATATTCCTATTCCCTGCTGGCTAACCTTAGAGGATGGTTGCTTAGAGAGTGGAGCTCACTGAGTGTAGACATTTCTCCATTTGAACTTCTCCATGATACTATACTGGCTATTTCTGAACCATTTTCTTCTCACAAAAAGGGAAAAAAAAATATTGTTGGGCACTTCAATGAGCATAAAACAGCTGTAATCTGATGATCGCTCACACTTGTGCATTCACTTCAAGGTGTGCATGCAATGGATCCACAATTTCCTGCTTTGCAGCAGTCCCTCAGAACTAGGAAGCAAGAACCAGAAGTTAGAACAGCAATGATCTGCAGTTTTATGGGCTTCCCCACTGTGAGAAAAAGAAACTTTTCTTCTTTATTTCATACAGTATGAAGAGTTCAAACTTATATTATTTCCTGTTATGTCTCTGGAGGAAAATATCAGTGTGATTTCTTTTTCTCTCTCTCTCTAATCTGTCATCCTGCTCTCATTTTTCATAACTTTTTTTAGTTTACCTCATATTTTTACACCTTTCTTATCCAATATGTTTTTCACATCTTTGTCCCATTGATTTCCATATTCTTGTCTCTACTTTGTCGTCCACTCTAAGCTTTTCTTTGCACTTCATTTCTTTTTTATTTTAACTTATTGGAGTCACATTAGTCATAGTACAATGATGACAAAGTAGACTTTGTCATTTTATTAATCCTGTTTTTTTCTTCTGTTAGCCACACAATACCTTTAGAAAACAGTCCATTTAAAAGTATTTTGTAAAGGAGTCCTTCTTGTTCTAGGGAATTTTGACAGAGGAGGTGCATTCTGTATTTTAAACAAATCAGAGATGTGGTGTTTGAGGGTTTTTTTTCCCTATTTGTGTCTTAGATTTTCTTACTATAAATTCAAGTGGCTATTAAAATAATTCATTCTAAAGAACAGTAGAACTGTAACCATGATGCATGTGAGAAACCACTTATCAGAGGTCAGCATTATGGCAACTATAGTTCACATTTCATAACCCTGTTAGAATCAAAGAGAAACAAAAAAAAGTATGAGATTTTCTGGGGGGCTATGTTAATACTTGTTTGAACTGCATCCAATCTGATTAGGCCAAAATCGGTCACCTTTGTTCAAAGTTTCTTTTTTTCCACATGTTCATAGCATCGCCAGGTGCAGCATCAACAGAACCAAAAGCTTTAGGCAAATATTAACAGCAGAGGATTTCCCTTTTTTTTTTTGGTGGTCCTTCGGAGAGAGCAGTTCGTTCTGTTGCTGCATCCTAGATTGCCACCCAGTGGAGAAGACTGTAAATTCTCGTTGTCGCAGACCCAAAAGAGAAGCCGCCTTACTTATTCTGCAAGGTAAATACCTATGGGTGATCTTTTGTGAAAACACTGCTGGCTTTTGTTGTTTTCAGGTGCTTTAATTTAGATTTAAAAGGTGAACTAGCAATAGCACAGAATCGTAAGGTGAAGGCCTCTGGGGTTTGTTTCTCTTCTCTAGATATCTGCTGGTTTTGACCAGTGTGTTATATGCCAGATAACAGGCTACTAAAACAGTACAGCTCCATTTATATTAATATAAAAACTTACTAATATGGTAGTGGATCAAAGCTGTCATTTGCAACAGTGTCTTGAATTCTACAAGTAGTTTGCATTATTTTCAACTTACAGGTTATGCCATGTGCTGTTAAAGGTCTCTTTAACACAAACGTCATTTGGCCTTAGCTGTGTTCAAACAAGCAGCTCACAGCTTTGAGGAAAAAAACCAAACCATCTAAAACCCAAAACTAGTTTCCAATTTATATTGCTGAATTATGTGGCTTATTCTGTACTTATTTTGTCTGAGAGTTTGCAATTGCTATACAAAGCTAATGTAGGCAAGTGTTGGCAGCCACCAGTATTTAAATAGTGTATCATGAGGAAATACTCAGAAATATTTAAGGGATGGAGGACAGCAGAGAAAGGTGAAGTAGGGTACAGAAAAAAAGCAAGGATGCTGATCACTCTGAGGAAGTGAGACATGGAAGTCACAGACCAGTAACTTTCATGTCAGAAATAATTCTTGAGTAACCATCACTCTGCCATGGTCTACAGCCCAAGGGTGCCCAGAGCAGAACAAACACAAAATCTTCATTCCTTTGGAAGTGTGTAGTAGACCATTCCCATGACAAAAAAAGCCGAGTTACAAAGCACAATCTCAAAGAATGCTTTCTTTCTTTAGAAAGATTAAAAGCAACACAAACTCAAAGTCCTCAAATTGTTCTTCACATTTTCAGCTGAAAAGAAGCCTCCTTATCTAGTCTATTACCTGATATTTCCATTTTTCAAATTCTTCCCCTGAAGCCTTTATTGGAAGAGAGGAAAAGAGGAGAGTAAGGCTGATTCTGCCTGTAATGACTTGTAGGGTTTCCTAACTTGCTCTGTGAAGTTTTGCTTCCTTAAAGCCCACTTCACCTTAGAATACCTGTCTTTTGCTGATGGAACCAAGTTGTAGCAGATAAGGTAGAAACTTTGGAGGATATAAGCCCTATGCCTCAGTACTTTGTGTTTGCAGTTGTCTTGGTTTGAGCTAAATAGAACTAATTTTCTATTTAGTGATTTTACTTTTCAGCTAAGTCTCCTGTAAGTAGCTGTACTTGCTGAAACTAACAGCATGTTTTTTCATACAGTGTGTACTTCTACAAGAAGTAATGCTTGTATGTAATGTAAACAATAACAAGGCCACTGTCTCACCATGGGTGCCATATCTGCACCTGTGGGGAGGAGCGGACCCAAAACTGACCAACTGACCAACTAGGTATTCCATCCCACATACATCATACTCAGTATGAAGCTGAGGGATCATAAGGGTCTTGGCTCCTTCCTTCCCTCCTGCTTTTGCTTTTCTGCTCCTGCAATGGCCGAAGTCTGAGCAGGACCCTGCTAGTTCATCTGCATCCGATCCTGATCTGTGTGTTCCTGCATCCTGCTCCCACCTGCTGCTGTGTTCTGTCTGGGACTTTTCCAGTGCCCTGCTCTGCAGAGCCTCTGGTGGCATATACATCACTGGGGGCAGTAAGGGGAGGATTTTATATTGGGTTTATTTATATATTTGTATATATTTCATTATTTTCCTGTTTATGTTATTATCCTGTAGAATTAGTATTATTATTTCATTAAATCTGTTAGTTTTATTTTCCAACCTGTAAAGTCTCTCTTACTCTCTTTTCCCTTCTGGGGAGGAGAGAGGGGTTAATAGAGAGCATGTGTCCAGGATTTAGTGGCCAGCCTAGCCCTAAACCACAACAGCAGTATGAATACACAAATACATACTGCTTTTTATTCTTTTCAAAGTAAAAACATGCATGAACTGCTGCAGTTCAGGATTCCAAAGCGAAAAGTATTTTGTCACCTTGTATGTAAAACTTCTGCTATTACTCAGGGCTCAGAAACAGAGAAAATCCTGGGGAAGGAACCTCTGGGATTACCAATCAAAACTTCGGTAAGAAGTCAAGGCCATAGATTAGGTTATTCAGAACTCTGTCAAGACCTGTAGTATTTTCAGTGACAAAGATGTCACGAATTATTTTGAGCAGCCTATGCCAGTGATCAACTGATCACAGAGTGCATATTTCTTTCATAATAGCCAGGCAGCCTTTTCCCTGAGCAACTTGTGCATGCTCTTGTTCTGTCACTATGCATCCTTGTGAAAAGAGTATCCCCTCGTTCTCTCTACCTTTTAGGTACTTTGTAAAGTGTGTGGTGAGATCCCCCCTAAGCCTGGTCTCTCCCAGACTGAAAAAACACAGTTTATTCAGCCTTTCTTCATATGTCAGGTTCTCCAACTCTTTAACATCTTTGTGTCATCTTAATGGATTCACTTTGCTTTTCAGGCCTGTAAAGGCCCATATGTTGCCATGACATTTGCTATTATGGTTTTGGAGGGTTTTGTTTGTTTTGTTGTTTTTGTTGTTTGTTAGTGGTTTTATGTGGGTTTTTTTGTTTGTTGGTTTGGGTCTTTATTTTTTTTTGTTTTTCCTTCAGTGTGCTATCTGTCTTGAGTGTAGTTTGGGAAAGTTAGCAAAAACATACCCGCAAATCCACTGCTCACCGTTAACATTACATAGATCTGGGTATTTTTCAAAGACCAGTCATTTTATTAATCTGTTTTATTAATTGCTAGAACTAGTTACATTCAGCCTTCAGACTATTTTTGTCATATATGGTTTTTAAGATTGTGAGATTTGGCTTTAACTTGTTTTGTTTTGTTTTGTTTTGTTTTGTTTTGTTTTCCCCTGTATGCTTATAATCACAGCTGTGTAAAGTATGGCCAGATGTTATTAATGTTTGATATACAAATACATATAGTAACCAATTAGTAGGACGCAACTGAGAAATTAAGCAGTCAACAGCTAAGATGTGGGAGAGTTCTGAGGGGGGAAAAATATCCCATCCACTTTAAATCCTGAGCATATGTGTAGAAACTGGAGAGGACTTCTTTCCTCCTTAATTATGGACATGTTACAGATCTGCTTTATACTTGAAGAAGCAGATACAGATGCATCTGCATTAGCATTTTAGTTTGGATCAGGAGTGTGCTTTTGACATAGATCTCTCAATCATCTCCAGTTACTTCAGTCTTGGGGAAAATAAATGAGATTCCTTTTAGCTGGAATTCAGTGGTAAACTGTGCCTGAAGATTGCACCTAACACACCCTAGCTACTAATGAACATTCAGTTTTTTGGGATTGGAGTAGATGTAATCAATTTTTCTCTGCCCTTCTACTTATATTGTAGATATTGGGCCCTAAGCACCTTACGTTTTTACAGAAACAAATTTCTTTTAATTTGTGGTTACATAATTCAACTACTTGCTGATGTTGGGTGTAACTTGGTTTGTTATGGCATACAATAAGGATCTGTGCATGTGTGGGAGGAAGAGAGGCTCGTAGGAAAACCAGTGTAGAAAACCTGGCAAACCTGGGCATGTGAGGAGAATAATCTGGATTACATTAAGGGAAAAAAAAAAAGAAGGGGAACATGTGTCCTAAATATATTTGTATTCAGAATATTGCCTGTTCATTATTCTAAGACTCATTATTTAAATGGATTATATATAACAATTAACATTGCTTTTTAAAAGAATCTTGTGGGTACTTGTATTGAGAAGGGAATTGTTAAATTATATGCTTGATATAAAGGTTTGTGATTGTTTGAAATAATCATGTTTATAGCAACAGAAACCTTTTAATGAGACATGATGAACCGGGACATCTACTTCAGTGGAGGAAAACAAAGTGAAACACTTTTCCTCCAAATAGAATACATGATCTGTTGTTTCAGTGGGACAATCATCGTGTACAAGCTGCTGTACTGGGATGTTTTTCACCCTTAATTGCCCTGTCAGTTACAATTAGAGGTGTTAATGTAACTGTGAAATGCTACAAATTACTTGTGGCTTTTGCTCCTTGGCATTCTCAGCCTGTCTTGCACAAAAAAAATATCAGAATGACTGAGATCTCTTGCTGAGTCTGTTATTAAGGTTTGCTTGTTATACTCCCTGGCTACAGTTATTCACTCAGTGTGGATCCAGTATTATGGGTGTAAAGATGCCTGCAGCAGAACAGTTTAATCCTTTAAAGTAAGGGGAGAAAATCTTCACGTATTAGGCCCTTTTTTCTGAAGTAGCTGAAACTATAATAGCAATTCATATAGCTGTACTAGTTAAGAAATTACTGTTTTTACCAAAGTTGTTATTAGTATGGAAACCTATGATTTTCACAATCTAATGGGTGGTTACTGATCTATAGGTGTTTGCCTTTGTTTTTTCTATTATCATAAAGGAGTTGACATTTTTCACAATCCTGCTGCTGTGATCATCTAGAACAAAGGGATCGTCCTAGCAGAGCGACAGAGAAATTTTTTACTACTGGAGGAAATATGAAGTAGCAAGTGGGGCACTGAGGATAGTGATATGCTCGTCCTTTCATTTCAGTAAGCAATATCAAAAGGTTACCTGGTCCAACAGTAATAATAAGGCAAAGGAGACAAATCAAATTAATGAATGAATGCTATGGTACTATGCTGTGTGATAGATAGAGAAAAAGATGAAATGCAGGAGATTCACAGAAGGGTGGCCAAATGCTCCCAGCTGTGTTAGGTTAGATTTGAATTTCTTTCACTACTGAAAAGCTACCAAATCCTTCAGTGGACTAACAGACTGACTTCATCGTGTTTTGAAACAGCTGCTCTGCATTTCTGCAGTCTTAGAGATTACGTTGCTTTTTGAAAGGGCAAATGTCTCTGACAGTGCATTAAACTCCCTGGTGTTTGCTTCAGAGCTGGGAAAAAACCCTCAGACATGGTTTTATTCTGTTGCCTGAAAACTTGGAACACTGAGTAAATTGTACACAGTGAGGGGCCCTTCAGCATAATCTCCGAGTGATGGATGATGAGGTAAAGTGACAGATCACCTGTTTGTTCAGTTTTGAACTATAGATACTGCTTAGTGAAGCAATTTAAGATGATCAGTCATCGTTATTGATTGTTTCTTTGGATTAACAACTGATTACTGAAACCCATCATTAATAGGGCAGTATTTTAAATGGGATTAATCCAGATGAAATAGTTCTTCCTTAATATGTTTTTGTTCTTTTACCTGTGGAGTACAAGCATACTGCTAAAATAAATGTAAATTTTATTACTGTAAAGCCTGAGTGTTAAGATCTTTTCTTTCAGCCTATGCTTACAAAGGTAAATGTCATGATTTGAAAATATTTCAAAAATAGGAAAAAATATTTTAGTTGTTAGTCTTCAAAGACATTAATGGTTCTCAAAGAGATATTTTTTGTAAATTTTGAAGTCAAGCATTTATTTGTATGTTAGGGAATTTTTTTATCTTACATAATTTTTCCTATCTCAGGCAAACAAATGAGCAGTTGCTAAAATTATGTAATTGTTAAGAATTGTAAAGACAAAATTGTTTACAACTATTTTGAGTGGGGCCTTGAGCAACAAAAAGCCTTTGAGCATATCAAGCAGGAAACAGCTCATGCCGTAGCTCTTGGGCCTGTCCAGACAGGAACAGCTGTGCAAAATGTACTCCACACTGCAGCTGGGGAGCATGGTCTCACCTGGATTCTCTGGCAGAAAACATCAGGAGAAACCCAAGGTTGACCATTAGGGTTTTGGAGCCAGTAGTATCAAGGATCAGAAGCCCACTACACCCCAAACAAAAAAGAGATACTAGCAGAATATAAGAAGGTTATAGCTGCTTTAGAAGTTGTTGGTACGAAAGCATATCTCTTCTTGGCACTATGTTTTCCTGTGCTACACTGTATGTTCAAAGGAAATATCCCCTCTACACATCACACAACCAGTGCTACATGGAGTAAGTGGGAAGTGTTGATCACTCAATGGGATTGACTAGGGAAACACAACCACCCAGGAATCTGGGAAGAGATCGTGGACTGGACAGAAGGCAGAGATTTTGGAGCATTGCCTGAGGAGGTGGCTTGTGCCCAATAAGCACTACCATATGATGAGCTGTCAGAAGTTGAAGGGCGTTACGCTTTGTTCACTGGTGGATCCTGTTGTGTGGTAGGAAACCATCAGAAGTAGAAAGCTGCTGTGTGGAGTCCCCCTGCCTGGGAAACCCAAAACACTAGCCGAATCAGAGAAGTGGGCTAAAGGAGTCTGAAACAGCTACTTTTAATGCTTCCACAACATGGTTGTTTATGTGCTTCAGTTCCTGGTCTGCAAACACTGAGAATAATGGAGAATGGTTTTAACTTGTGCTTTAGGCATCAGACTTTGGCTTTTTCCTAGGCTAATCTTCTTAATCTTCCTAAATATCAATTAGGGCTGGACAGACTCTGCAGGAAGGTGATTGGGAAGCCCTCAGTTAAGCTTCTCTAAGCAACTCTTTTGAAGAAGCACCTACCTCGCTCCTGTGGTAACATAGGAAGCCTTGCCCAAATCCCTCCAATTTGTCTTTCTTGGAGGCTTCCTTTGCCTTTACTTTGTCATCTGCTTAAACTCAGACCATGAAAAAGCATTTTGGAAGGTAAATGCAGTCAGAGCAGTACTGCTGAAATCAAAGGAGCTGCTTATGTGTGTAACCAGACACAAAAAAGTACTTGCAAAGCTGGTGTGTTAGGTAATGAAGTCTTTGAGGAAGAAGCTCTCTGTTTGGCAGAGTTATTTGTTAAATAAATAGTAACCAGCAGGCTCTACTTTTGCAATCAGTAACTGTAGTATTTCTTTTCATGTTTGTGTTTAGATAAAAATGTATTTATGCTGTAGCTCTTGCAAAGATGGACTGAAACTTTAAAAGCCACATAGTTTCTCAAATATTTCACGTGTGCTTTTCACCAGAGGATGACAGTTTTACTTTTGTGTAAAAGGGTCTTATGATAAACAGAGAAAGAACTATGCTACTGTATTTCACAGATATGGCTGTATTTGTAAAGAATTTTCAACTATATTGCCGCATCCATGTGCAGATACACAAAGACATTATTTCTGTGTATTTAATATTACTGTTTCAGATACAGGACAGTTATGCTTGACCCATTTCTGATCTCTAGAGCTGAAGGTGATAAACTGCAGCTTTTGCTCCCCCTCTTGCTTGTAGATATCTAGAAGAAAGCGATAAAAAGACCTATTCAGGGGAAAAAAAGAAGGTCAGGCACTCAATCAGACTGTAAGAGCTAGGATTACTGTCAAACTGGAAAATATTTTCTATAAAATATTTTTTCTATTCTATTTTTTCTGTTATTCGTATAAAATTAGCATAGGTTCTGAACCTTTTTTTTCCTGTTTTGAATCTGTAATACAACTGTTAACCTGCTGACAGAAAGAACAGTTAAGCTGTGCAAGACCAATGGCACCCTAAAAGAGGATGGAAGATGCAGCATTGGTGCGTTTTCTGTATTGAAAACATAACTACTATAGATGTTTTGCTACTGCAAGGACTGGACAAGACAATGTATCGGGGAAAAGTACAAAAACAAAAACCAAAAATAAATTACTGTTTTGCTTTGTATATTTTTTGCCAGACATTTATTTCCCTGTTAGTTTATTAGATGTGCCAGTGGGTGCTGCAAGCAGAGTGTAAAACAACTAAATTCTGATGTGACACAGTATTAAAGGAAAATTAAAGGGAATGAAAGAAAATTTTTTATTGCTAATTCATCTTTTTTTCCCTCAATAGGTGTATTTACTTCTCTTGATTGAAATGAGTAATCATAGGAGTTATATTCATAAGCCACTAGCCTGTAATTCTCATATTTACTCAAAAAAATACATGTAAAAACACATCCTTCATACTGTGCCCTTGACCTGTGCTTCATCCAGGGAAGTGAAACTAGGAGTGAGATTTTTCTAAGCCTACCCAGTAGTTGGATTGCATGCTGACAGAGAACATAGGAAAGAAAATCTAAGTCATAGTGAAATAGGAAATTTACTGGGACCTGAATTGCATGCACATTCATTTCTCAAAAGTATCACATTTATGTAGATGAGTTAACAGTAAATCAGTTCTGTAGATCAGTTGGTTGCAGTGCTAATCAAATAGATAATAGGGAATGGGAACCTCTGTAGTGCTAATTGTTACACTCTGAGCCATCCTTTCTTTTATCTTCTTCATCTCTCTCTTCAGATGGGAATTTCTTACCTGATGTTTTCCTACATTAATTTTAAAATGCTACATTCCTAACACATAAGGCGGCATCTCCCCATTATCAGGCTTTATCTGATGTAGCTACTTTTTTTTTCCCCTAGTATTTTTAAATTTTCACATTGTCCACACTTTGTATATTTGTGTAGGATCATAGCTCATGGAGCAAAGAACAACACTAAATTTTTTAAATTATCATGGCGTACTGGAGAAAATATCTGAAAAAAATAAATGAAATCTGATAGAGAAAAGTCCAATGAAGTATAGATAGACAGAAATAAGTGCCGTGCACTCACTGGATGAACTGATTAGGTACCAGCTTTCCAAGAAAAGGTAAGGAGGTTTGCTGGATCACAGTCAGAATATATTCCAAGAGCAACACGATTCCAAGAGCAATTCCAAGAGCAAAGTGGCAAGTGTGTATCGCAGTACGCCACACTGTCATGTATTTTCAACTCTATTCAGCATTAAGAAAGGCTCAGTCAGAGTAGTATGGCCAGCCAGGGTAAGCAGGGCATGAAAAGAGCAAGTGCCTTATGAGCTCTGTAAGACGTGGTATTTACACAACAATATTGGGTTGTAGCATGCTCATGGTTTTGGGTCTATTTAGTAGTTAGCTCTTTTGTGGCTTTTTGTTATGATATTGGCACCATGGATACTGACAAGTGAAGTCGCTGTAAGGAAAACAGAGAAGGGTTACTGTGGGAAAGATAGAGAAAGTAGTAACGCTGGTTGTCAGAGATAAATAATGGTAGGTATGTCTGAGAAAAACTTGTGATTTATGGAGGCTTCAGATATCTTAGTTCCATGTAATATTTTTCTGGCAGCACTCCATTTACTTCATAGTAAATTAAGTATCTCTATAATAGAATTAATAGGTATAATGGCACTCTCTCTATATAAAGGCAGAAGTCTTCTCTAAGGTCTCTGACATGCAAAACTTTAAAGGTGTAAACTGCTGTATTTTGGTAGTCAGTTATTATGCCAGAAGCATTTGCACTGGTCAGAAAAGTCTTTATCTGATTTAGGATAAAAATCATTGTTATTTCTTCACATTTTCTTTGCAAAAGAGAAAGCCAACAGGAATCCTGCATTGTCAGTGATTCCTGGGGAACAGAACAAGAAGTCCTTTGGAGTCAGCCATGGCTCAGGTATTTTAGAGCTATACAGCGGATGAGTACCCTGGGGTCATCACACAGACATAGGATGGTTGAGTTGCAATGCAGAAGGTTCCCAAGCTAGGCCCTAGTCAGACTAGCATGTCTGCCCTGCACTGTATGGAGATGCCAATCCCTGGAAGCAGTTTAGCTTAATACAACATTTCCTAAATTAAGTTAGGCCTACCAACGTTCTTTCTGCTGTTGGATCTGAAGATCATATTTTCAGGGCTGCAATGTTTGGTAGCTTATTGTGATGTTATGATCAAGTACACATGATAGGGACCTAAAAGAATTTCTATTAAGTACATGAAGCTAATCTTGGGAAAAATGCAAATAGCATGAAGTATAATGATACAGAGCTCCATTATTCAGTTTCTGATTCCTTCTGCTCTACTCATATTAATCACCCGTGACAATCTCTGGTAGAAATATCTGACACACAATGCTGGCAGACTGGATAGAATGATATTAATGTTTACATTTCCATTGTGAAATTGTATTTACGTGGCATGAGCTGATTGAGATTGTCTAAAATACACCGATTTGGCTCTCTGTCAAAACAATTTTAGAGCACTTCAAAGATTTTTCTTTGTGTTGTAGCTTAAATATCCATTCCAGGACTGCAATACCATTAATTTCTCACAAGCTGTTTAGTTACAATGCACATTAGTTTCACAAGAATAGTAATTACTTTTTATTGTATTGATACACTTGTCATATGTGAAATCAAGGTTTGAATTTTGTTCTGAAAGCATAGCCTCTATATTTTGTAATCTGTGGAGGAGATTTGGAAGTGATTAAAGTGATAAAGGATCCAAAAGTTAGAATATTTTTCCTCAGGAAGATCAATCTCTTTCTGTTAAAATCCTGTCCTATTTGCTCTTGCTGTCACAGAAAACAACATGAGTTTTTCTCAGCATCTTTACTAGTAGTTAGATGAGAACCATATGATTAATTTGACTTTTGGAGTTGCTGTTGGTGGTAAAAATATTAGAAAATGAAGCATCTCTGAAGTCAGATGAAATAAACACAAAAATATGAAATTTAAATGTCAGTCTCCTTGGGAAAGGAGTGCTAAAAATACTAAATCATGTGAAGATGCAATTAAACTCTTGAAGTGGTTCTAAGTATTTTCTATGTGTTTGCAGGGAGTGAGATTCACAGAGCAATGAAGTATTACCTGAAAAATTGCTAGCAGTGGGAAGCTATTCCCAAATCACATGCTTGAGAATATTAATATGTGAGCTGGTGATTTGTCAATCTGTGAGCAACAGCTTTTATTTAAAACATTCTGTCTGAAATATTAAAATGTCCTCAAAAGATTCCTTTTAAAATATTTGTCTGAAATCTTTACGTTTTGAAAATTGTAAGCTGCTTTTTTTTAGTCCGTGTTTTTTATGAATTGAAGACCTCTTTGTGCTGAATTGCAGTACATTGCTTTTTGTATTTTGCTATTATTATTTAAGTTTTCACCTGTAGGTTTACCTCCATTCTAGAAGGAAATAACAATCACTAATTACAAAAGCCAGCCAACCAAACATTAAGTCATAAAACCCTGTTCTTAAACTAAATTTCCTTATCTTCTTCCCATTCCTCTTGGCTACTGAATCTGTCCCTTTACCTAGAGAAAAATAAGTTTTGATATGTGCTAATATTTCCTGACGGTTTTCCTCAAAATGCTAATTATTATATGAAATAATAAAGTGCAGAAAAGAAAAAATTTTAAAAAATCAAGTACCTGCAAATTATCAATCTCTACACTTGTATTCAAGTGTATACGAACATTAGGAATGTATGTAAAACTGTTTTGAAACAGTTGCCTGTTTATAGCTGAAGTAGCCAAGGATGTAAATTTAATTATTTATGCATAAAAGTAATTATGCATTTATACCTATATGTAAATTATTTACATATTATTTATGGTTAAGCTTGTAACTGTCAAGCATGCAGAGTAGGCACCTATACTGGGTTCCATAAATTATTGGATTAACTGTGGTTTAAATCCACCAATTGAACAAATGTTTATATAATATATAATATTATTATTGGAAAAATGTTTAATGTTTACAAATTTGTAAAGGGCGAGTGTCAGGAGGAAGGAGCCAGGCTCTTCTCAGTGACAGGCAATGATAGGACAAGGGGAAATGGAAGCAAGCTGGAACACAGGAGGTTCCACTTAAATTTGAGAAGAAACTTCTTCTCAGTGAGGGTGACAGAGCACTGGAACAGGCTGCCCAGAGAGGTTGTGGAGTCTCCTTCTCTGGAGACATTCAAAACCCGCCTGGACGCCTTCCTGTGTAACCTCATCTAGGTGTTCCTGCTCTGGCAGGGGGGTTGGACTGGATGATCTTTTGAGGTCCCTTCCAACTCCTAATATTCTGTGATTCTGTGAAATAGGTTAATAAAAATGACTTCCAGATTCACTTGTAAATATCAGCTGTTTTCTACCTCCCTGACAATGCCATAAAACCCCCAATGAAATTACTGACATTGTGCAGCAGTTGCACAGCTGCAAAGCTATGTTTATATCAATGTACAATAGTTTGGGCTCGAGTCACTGCAGTTTTTTGGATGGAGTACAGCTAGACATGGCATCACAAAAGTTTATGTAAATTACATTTACACATACAACCTTTAGTCACTTTTACAGAAACTTCCCTAACTCTGCTGAATATCTTACCAGGCACTATTTGTTTTGGAAAGGTTTGGTACAAAAACAAGCTGTTACAAATGGGCTGAGCAGAACCAGAAAGCACATACAAGGTCCAACATCCCTGTTTGGCTGCCAAAATCCTTGGAGCAGAGTGATGTGTACAACACGGTGCCATGGCCTGATGAAACTCCAGGCCACAAAAGCAATTCGGTGCCTGAGGGTTTGATCAGTGGATCAGCTGTGGTCAAGCCTAGCTCCAGTCATTCAGTCGAAATATGCTGTGGGAAAAGGAACTGTTTGAGTTGGAGCAGAGCACAGGTTGTATGGGAAAATTACACAGTGGGAGTTGAGTAAAGACAAAACTGGAGACTTTTGACGTGTTGTAGTACAAAGCACGTATCTAGATTTTCACTACTGCTGAGGTAGGGGTACAAATGATAAAAGCTACTATAAGACGAATTATTAAAGGGACAGATGGACCAACTGTATGGAATGGGAAAAGAAGAGGAAAGGAAATTAATTTTTAAAAGGCCCAGAAAGCCAAACTCTGTGTTCAAGGCCGTTGTACAGTGGCAAAAATTCTTTAAATCAGTTCAGTTCTATAAATATGTCACCCTTTCATGTTTTTAACTAGTCTGCTGCATGTGAAACAAGGGGTCACATCCATTTAATAATTTTTAAAACTACAAAAGACTGAGAAATTAGGGTTAGTGGTTCTATTTTACCTAAACATAACAGGACACATTCCATACAGTAATTTAAAATGTCATGGGTTAATATACTTCTTCTGTGGATGGGTTTTTTCAAAAGGTGTAGAAGATCTGATTCTTTCCACAGCACACTCAAGTTTTGTGTGTCCATCTTTTCTGGGTTGTTTTTCCTAAGCATAAATCTTTTAGTTTTAGAAAAATCTTTGCTTTTTTTTTGTTTGTATTATTTTTCTGTTGTTACCTGAAAGGTACCACCCTGTGAATAGTAATTCTTGTAATACACTGCATGTGTGGTAAATGTGGTAAATGGGGATGCTGAACACATGATGTGCAGCTGTCCCAGTGAAACTGGGGCTGACTCCAGCTCTGAATACATTCTTATGTCTTAGCGGGGTTTGTTTGATTTGAAACAGTCTTTGATGATATCAGGGAAAGGATGACAGGAGGGCAAAGGAAAGGATGCATTCCAGAAGATGAAACATTATTTTAATGATTTGTGGCTCATTTATGTTCATTTTCCTACCGTGTCCTCTTACGTTTCTTTTATATCTGAAATAACATGCTAATGACTGTGCCGTAAGCTACAGTATGTAATTCTCAAGTGTGCAGTCTCAGAAGAGTCCACCTATTTCCTCTCTGTCTGTAATGTAATAAATTCCCAAGAGAATTGGGAGAGGGTATTCAGAACCAGTCTGTGTTTTCAGTAACATTACCTTCAAGGTGCCTTTATTGGTAACGTGGTGCAGTCATGCATTTTAAAGACTGGTTTACCATTGATCGATATTTTTATTGTATGTTTTGAAGCAATTCTGTATATTTATATTGCACCTGTCATTCTCATATCCAAATAGCAAACAATATTGAATATGGCTAGGTCAAAGTATAAGTAGCATTTTCATCTTTGCTTCTGTCATGAGAAACAGGGAACGGTTGGGTCTGCAGTTTACTTACTTGCACTTTTTAAAATAGCAGCACTGTGCTTCGGGATGAAAGCTGGCCTGAGGTTATTTAAGGATGTAGAGTTAGGCCATTCTCAAAGAATATTTTGTGGATAAAGATGTGATGCAGTAGGCCTTTCAGTGACCAAGATTTCTAGGTCCTCCATTTACCCAGGAAGAGAGCTTACTGCTTCACTGAGAAAAGTTGCATTTTGCTGCGATATGCTCTAAAGTCCAGATCTTTTATTGAAGCACAGTGAGTAAATCAATTTTGGTGTCAGCATCCCAATAAAGGAAGACACTGTAGGTACTGTCAGTGAGATTCATAGAAATTTTGATATAGAGGTGCCTGAAAACTGAATAGCTTCCTGTTTTCTTTCAGTGAATTCACTATTTATAATGTAATAGCAATGCAAAAACCACTATGAAAAAAAGCCCAATAAAACCCCCTTTGTTAAAAAACAATAAGAGAATTCTTTAATAGTGTGTTAGTACTAAGCAATCTTTTTTCCTTGTCCCAGCTGATGAAATTAGGTGATTAGAACTACAGGAGCGTGGCTTGCCTCCAGGTGCATACCTTTTTATTGCTTCTTGATGGAAGTTATGAACTGTCATCCCAAGTAGCAGGTTTTTCAGAGTCAGTTGTTTTGCATTTAACTAAAGGTTTAAAACTGTATTATCTGAGTTTCATCAAACAGAATTTTGGATAGTATTACTGCTTTGAGGTTTTTATACCTCTTAAAGCAATGTAAGAGATAGGTAAAAGCTTGGTATAACTTGTCTTCATGTGTTGTTTTCCCCCTTGCTGGTTGGCAAAGCATTTGTTTATAGTTTTCTTGAATATCCTCACAGACTTCAGTAGGAAAATACCCCTAATCCACATGTTATATTGAATCATGACACTCTCATGATCGTTCCTACAATTACTCTTGATTAGCTGTATGGTTTACTTCTGAGTTGAAGGGCAGTATCCATATGCAATATATGAGTCTTAATGAAATTAAAAAGTTTAATGTAAACTCATAGTTAATGCATAGTGAGATTTGTCAGAATGTTATGTATTTCATGAAATAGTATTTGGAACCTGCTTTTGATGTAACTGAATGTGATTGCGTACTAAGCTTTGCATTGATATGTTTTGTAGTGAAAGTCTGTTCCTGTACATTGATTAATAAGGAACATGCTCACACTCATCTCTATGGAAATACAATACTAATGATGAAGATTTCAGGAAAAGTTAAAAACAATTTTATAGACACTTAGAATGAGGTTGTAGGGTTTAATTTGAAAGGAATGTGTGGGGAAAAGTTAATCATTATCAGTTGGGCTAAGCTGTAACTAATTCACTGGGATAGGCTATACTGTTTGGTAGGACTCTACTGCAAACAGTGGGCTGATTAAATGTTACAGTCTTCTCTTGAGTGAGCTGAACTAAACTCCATTGACTGTATTGACTAGAGACCTGGTTCATCTGAGTAAAAGATATAGGTGCCACATACCAGTTGAGATGCCAGTGGTATCTGAATTATTGCACAGGGCTGGCAGGTACAGCATCATACAAATGTTTGTTGAAAAGAACCTCTAGGGATTACCTAGTGCAAGTCCTCTGCTCTTGAGACACAAACCTAAGAGATCCCCAGGCCTTTTTGGACTGGTGGCTGGAGGCCATACATGATACCATCAAATGGCACTAGGTTCCTCTATTCAGCCTTGTGAATTGATGACTAGAGTTTCATTTTCTGTGGTGGGAGTGTTGATACTCACCTCCTGGGCAGACAACAGAACTGAATCCCTTCCCCACTGTTTGAATCTGGCAGTGTTGGAAGCAGAAGAGGGAATTTGGATTGTAGAGAAGCTACAGCTGTGGTACAAAAATGAGAGGAACAAAGATTCTAAGTGAATTTTGAGAAATCTTAACATTCCTTGTGTTAAGAAAAATGTTCTAAGCAAAATGATAATAAAGTTATATGTGACTTTGTGTGGTTTCACGGGCACATACAAAGATAAACTGATGACAGGATATAGTTCTGCAGTAGCAGAGCACCAATCAAGATAATCTGCTAGTCCTCATTATTATCTACTGTAATGCTTTCTTATTTTTCTTTTCAGTTATACATCCTCTCTTAGAACAAAATGTATTGTTTGATTATTAAGTGATAACTGTGTTCCTGCCTTCAAAGTTGCTTGCAAAATAAACATACTAAATAATTTTTGCCTCAAAGGCTGTCAAATTAAAAACTGCATTTAAAAAATTCGGTGGACAAAGGAAAGTATTGGATGTATACTGCTATTACTACTTCAGGTATTAGTTCAGATTCTGTTATATTGAAGATCTCTGTGAAAATTACTTTGTAGTTAGGTTATTTAGCTTTCTGGTTTTCAAGTACCAGTCAGTATTATGCTAACGTTTTTAGAATTTCTCTCCTGATCATATTAGCACCTGGAATAATAATTTTCCTATTTTTTCAACTGCCCATCTCAAAATGTATATTAGGTTGGTTTTTTTTTTATTATATAGCTCCTTACAAAACCACTCAAGAATTACACTATTTTGTACTTGTGAAAAACTTAATTAGATATTATTTGATGGTTTCCAGCAGTTCTGTTGTGGTGGTATACTTGGTGTATTTGCATTTGTAGCGCAGCAGTAAATTTAACAGTTTTTATTACTGAAACAAAAGCTAAGAGTTTCATTAGAAAATTTTATAACATTTACCAAAATCATAAATATACAGCAGCTAGAATATTTTCTCTACTTAGAATGTTGTGCATACTAAAATTGATCAGGACCCAAGATGTAATCAGACAAATTCTAGAAGATAAATCCTTTGAGTTATAATAAATATTTAGAAGCAGCTTTGAACTTACAGAGCTGAAAGCAGACAGAAATGTTAGAGGCAAACTGATCACATATGTGCTCCCTTTTCTTATTTGTCCCAGGTCATCTGCTTAAGGCCACTGTTGGACACAGAATACTAGGCTACGCCTTTAGCCAAATAGCTGTTCTTATACTCTTACATTATTTTTTTAAATCTGTTTTCCACTTTTCTTACATATTAGGTATTTCTTGGTAGTCTTAGCACTGGTTCTGAAAAGTTTCATATTTATTTCCGATTTTCTAGTTGTATGTTACTGTGTTATACAGTTCAATGGCTTACTGTTCCTTCCTTGGAGTAGGTGTCATAAAATGCTGATATGTGTTATAATAGTACTTGTTATTTGGAAAAGCATCCTCTTATTTGATTTCAGTAGTAAGGATAATTCTATACCAAATTATTTTTAATAAGATGTTAAAATTTCTGAAGATGGAAGGCATATGTGGTGTTCATAAATTACTACCTCTGTATCTCAGAAAAATCTCACTTCTTTTTCAGAAACCAGCCACTACTGCAGAAGGGTGTCTAGCCAAGCTTTGTATGAGTCTGTGCAGGCAATAAGCATGCTGTTGGTGTTTATAATTTTTATTTTTATTACAGAAAAGAAGTAACACCCCTCAGCCACAGGGTGACCCAGGGAAATCCTCCCCTCACTGACTCAGGGTGATGAGTGTCCCCCCTTGGCCCATGGGGCTGAGGGTTTCTGGGGACAGCCCTGGGAGGGTTGGGGCAGGGGCTCATCTCTCTGACCTGGTTATCTGGGCTCCCCTGCCTTGTCTTGCCCCTCTCTGATCTTTCATTTTCTTAGAAATGACCCTTTAATTGTATAACCTAACGCAAACTGTGGGGATTTTCTTGAGTTTTTGTTAGTTTATACTGCTGTACTCTACATACTTAATTTATAGGTTGTAGGTTTTTTGCCTTGTCTCCATTTCATCTCTGAAAATGGCAGTGGTAGGGATAGGGGCTTTATAAGCAGTTGTAGAATGCTTGCAGCACTTTGATTCAGTGCCATTTTTAGCATCAGAAATTTCAGCCCTATTTCTTCTGCCTCACAAGGAGAGTGCCCTAAATCAGTAAGATGGAGATTTGCTAGATTACAGACAAGGTCCATCCTTGTGTTGGAATGGTTTCTAAAGCCAGAAGGAGAGAATGAAATAACCACAACTGTGTTGTAAATATGTTCATTTAGGAATGAGGAGACCAAGACTATGCTATTTTGATTTATTTTTTGTTTATTTGCTTTAACACATGACTGGTAGTGATGGAAACAGGCATTCTGCTGTATTTCTTTTTTTGCTGCTGCTTCTTCTGACTTCAGATGCATTGGTATCACTCTGCATGGGCATGTTCTGCATATCTGGATAGTTCAGGGGCTTTGATATTCCTGTACTGACCCTCTGGCTCTTGGTGGAAGCAAAGCACTGCTGGGGCAGTCCTGAGCAGAGAGAGAAGTATGCCACTAGTTAACTTTGAGGTCAAATGCCATATTACAGGTATTTTATGAGTGTCTCAGAGAGGATCTCCCACATACCCACATACCACCCCCTTCCTCGCCTCAAAAACCAACCAACCAACCAAAACTGTGAAAAGAAGCTATTTTTTCTAAGCAGAAAAATAAATTAATCTCTTGGAAGTAAAGAGACACCCTTAAAAAAAGCACTTGTTGGTGAGGTTGAGTGCTTTTTGTTTGTTCGTTTTTAGTTGTGTTTTGGGTTTTTTGCCCACAGAGAAAGAAAGTGGTAAAGGACATAAACTCAGTAAGCCAAGTCATGATAATGCCAGATATTGAAGAGCAATTTGTGTAAACAAAACAAAACAAAACAGGTATTTTTTAGTGTAAAATTCTGTGCTGGGTCTGACAACTTGAGTGAAGCAAGGCTGCTGCCAGCTGCATGCCTCAGGTCCAGCCAGGTTGGACCAGCAACCAGCAAAATTGAGCATATATTCCCTATGGGCATATAGTCTACATGTATACATATACACACTTCGCACCACACATGCCGCAGGCAGACACAAAGCACTCACATGGACACAGATAGCACCAATGGCCTCATCCTGCTCCTCACTCTTGCTAAGCAAGGTGGAGGTCTACTAGGGAGAATACATACATATACACACACATATCTATATATCACATCTATCCTAGTCTCCCTGGTTGCAGCTCCACTCCAGCGACTAGTACAGACCCCCTCAGTCATATGCATACATATACACACACATAAATACACACACAGAGGGCTCAACCAGACTGCCCTGATCCCCAGTACCCAGACAAAACAGGAG
Source organism: Mesitornis unicolor (assembly GCF_000695765.1). NCBI lineage: Eukaryota > Metazoa > Chordata > Aves > Mesitornithiformes > Mesitornithidae > Mesitornis > Mesitornis unicolor. The sequence goes on from NW_010199652.1 coordinate 20,277, forward strand.
AAGTATCGATAAACTTTGTTTCAGTATCATCAGGAAATAAAAAGCCTCTGGAAAGAAGCTAGGGGGAGAATTGGAGAGCTCAAAAATGGTCCATACATGAAGTCAGTCCCAAGGAAATTAGAGATAGAGCAGAAAATCTGAATTCCTGGTGTGCATTGGTGTTCAGGATGGAAAAGCCAGGAGCAGAGTAACCACCTTGGTATTCCAGTGAAACACTGGTATGGATGTGTTGCATTGCTCCTGGTGCAGTTGTACCTGCTGCTCAAGGCTGACCTGGTGCCAAGATAAACAGAATGTGACAAATGCAATTTTACAAATGCCTCCAAGCTGGATCCAGGGCCACTTCCTTGAGGGCTGAAATAAAATCTGTGCAAATAAAAGAAAGCAAATGTCTCAATAGAGTTACATCTTACAGCTAAACAGATTCCCAGTCTTTTTGGAAACTGCTGATTTGTCTACAAACTGTTGATGTGTCTACACTTAGAAGTAGAAGTTTATTTATCCTTCCATATATTTATAGATCTATGAATTTACTTGTCTATTTACATCTTGAAGGAAATGGAGACATTTTCCTCACTTCAGCAAACCCCTTTCTGTTCATGGGTGAGATCAGTGTTTCTGTGATGTCAGTTTTATTACTTTGTAAACTTTGCATTTCAAAACAAATAAAATCTATCAGAGCTAACACCAAAGGTGTGATTAATCTCATGTAATTTTAGACCCATACAGTTTACCTCTTTAGTCAGTAGTGATGAGGGTTCCTTTAGAGTCTGTGGAGAAAAGTGATCTTACAGAACTAAATTCACCATAACTACATTAGAGAAGAGATTCACTTTCCTAAATAATGGCATCCACTGTGACATTTTAGATGCCAACAGCATTTTGCTTAGCCTCTACATGCTGCTCAGATATTTGATCACTTCTTGTGATCGTGTCTCAGATACTGTATGGCATCTGGAATGGCTTCATAGTCATGTTTAGGCAACTGAATTCAACTCGGGATATTTACTCCACAATTCCAGGATAAAAAGCACCCTCTAAAATGCCTCGCTATTAAAAAAGCCTAGACACCCACTTTATATGTAGATATGCAAATTGTAGGTGTCTAGATTTGATCAGATGAATCCTACTAATTAGTTTTTTAAAAAACCCACAACATTCTGCTGCCATTCCTGACTTTCTGACTATTGTGAATAAAATGAAGGGCTGAATTAAATTCTGATATAAATGGGTACAGCTCTACTGAATTTGTGGGAGATTTTTTGTCGTTTCTGACTTGGTTTTGAGTCTTATTTTTCTGCTTACTCAACCGGAGCATTCAATAAAACATACTTTCAGTGGTATTGTACATAGGGAAGTCCAAGAAGCAAATATCTGTTTTCTTACTCTGTGTGAACCACATCACTCTTGTTTGTTTGTTTGTTTGTTTAATGTGTCAAGGTATGTTGAATAATAGAAAGCTATGTGGCTAATGTTCAGAAGCTGGTTAATGATATTATAAGGTGTGTACTGAAATCAGCTTTGAAGTGTATTCGGTCTTTTACTGATGCCAGCTTTACATTTCCAGAAGTTAATATGGAGCAGCTCAGGATTTCTTGATGGCAGAAGGAATACTGTTAATACTGGTATATTTTCTTATGCTTTATGTGATAAATAATCTGAAAATTAAAAGGTGATGTGTTGTGTTTTAAATAGCTTCTTGTTATTGAAATCTCATCTTAAAATCAAAAACCTATGCTGTAATCAAGACACTTCAGGGCATTTTTAGTGAATTATTAAAGTGCTTTGGATGGTTGAAGACAGCTGTTCTGTTACTTTATGTCTCTGAGCCCACCCAAGGCATCTATAAATGGACTACCAAAACATGCCTTGGGGTATACTAGAAATGTGTAGATGGCATATTAAAATGTTGCTGGGGGAGCAAAATTATTATTGATACTCAGTCCAGACATTGCTCAAAAAATGGGGTTGGTTCTTCACAGTCCAACCTGTGTTGATGAGTACTGATGGGGCAATATTAACTCTACAGGAAACAGATGGAACAGGGTACATATATGATAAGAAATATTAATTTAGCCACACTTTCTTCTCTAGGTAATGTAATCTTCAGCTCATGAAGTTACTGGTATGATTTTTTTCATATGAGGTCACTCTTTGTTCAAGTGCCAGAACCTTTATATGCTTTATGTAATATATAATATAGTTCAGGTGACTACAGGCATAGAAAATATTATTTACTTTAGAGTTGATTATATTTTTATTTTGAGGGAATGGAGGAAAATAGAACCTATGTGAATCATATGGTCTACATTTTGAACTCTACGAGATTACTTTTAGTGAAAACAGTTATTTAATACAATACAATTGAAATCAGGAAGTAAGGTGCAGAATTCCAATTAATTTTGTTTATTCACTTTAAATACACATTCTGCCTATGAAAATGGAGACTTCATTAAAGAAATTTGTGAACACTTTGATGGAAAAAAGCCAGGATTCAAAAGAAATATTCAAAAGGCACTTTCAAAACCAAATATTGAGAAAAGAAAAGCACAAAATAAGTAGCAGAAGAAAGTAAAGTTCTCATTTGCCTACACTCACAGTCAGAGACTGATTTTCAACAATTTTTATACCTTTGGCTCCAGGTAAAGTCAGTATAAGTGTCACAGGTTTGGACTTCAGCACTCCAAACTGGTCTCTGGAAGTCTGGTGGTGAAGTTCTCAAAATACGAGTTTTTTCCATAAGCAGATAATTTTAAAGCAGATAAATTTAACTAGAATTAAACCTCTAAGGGCAGTTGAAACTAAATGAATGCACAGCAGAGGCAAAGTGACAATGACTGAGAATAATCAGAAGTAACAAATAAAATACAAGCTAGAGATTTTAAAAGGAAGGGAGGAAAAGGAAAGTTACAAAGGTGACAAGAAGTACAAACAAACCAATGTGTCATTCAGTGACACAGGGGTGAGCTGAAACTTTTGAGTTATGAGACAGGAGAAATAAACACTGTGAAATAAACACAGGGAAGAAAAGGTAATCTATTAAAAAGACAAAACATTAAATTAACTGTGACTGGCATACTTTCTGGTATTTGGAAAACATATTTCTCTACATTCACTACAAGACAGAGAATAAACGTACCTATTTGGTCAAATCCATCCCTCCTCTGGCCTTACTCATATCCCCAAACATATACAGACATCTCAGCCTTGCTAATTCTGCTGAAAATATTTTTTCAGTGTTCAAGCAAGGTTGTCATTTCTATCCCCCTGCCAGCTGGCCCTCTGCTCATACATTGAAATAACCTGTCATCTGAATGACAGCTGGTAGTAAGAGGACTTGGGGTGATGGAGTTGATTACTAAGCATCATTGACAGAAATAAGTGTTTTTGCTCAGTCTTTCTCCAGCCTCCCTTCCGGGCAGGAGAACAAAGATAAATATTCATTGACAGATTTTCAGTTTAATGACAATACTCAGCTATGTGGTTATGTGGATTCCCCTCCACCACCACCCTTCTCCTCTCACTTTTTTTTAATTTATTGGGATGATTTTTGGGCAGAGCATCTAAATGCTTTAGAGGATATTTCCTTTTTTGATGCTATTTTTGTGCTATTATTAGTATAATATAGTCAAGGTTATCTCTTTCTCTTCAATATGTTACTTAGATTTTTTTCCCTGTCTCTGAAACACAGAAACAAAGCCTGAATTGATATTTTTTCATGCTTTCAGACAAAAACGAATGTTTAATTATACAAACTAAAATACAGGGTATATTCACAGCCTTTGAAGGCGTGATGTGACAACAGAAGATGAAAGGAAATGATCCACTCTTTGCTACTGAAAGATGCTTCCAAAAACATGCAAGCAGAAAGCTTATAAAGAAGGGTATGGTTGCAATTATCAGTGGAGCTTTAGAAATGTTAGACAGTCTTTTTTCAATGACTTCAGCGACTGATCTTGGATAAGTAAATCCACAGACACATAGATAATAATAATTTAAAACTCAGCAAAGCTATGCGTTTCCTTGGCTAAATATCATACTGGCAGCCATTAAATGAAAAAAGAATACTGATGCATAATTTGGAGGATTTTCTTCTTCTAAAGCAATGTTCAATACATTTCTCTTAAAAAGCATTTCATTCTTTCACATTCTTCACTTCCTTCAAAAAAATAATTCACCCTTTCTTATGGCCATTCTAGATTTTCCTAAAAACCTTTCTAAAACTAAAGTGTTCAAGCAAATTCTTCAAAATTAGGCAGGCAGAAGATAGCCCTACACCTCTTAAACCAGGATGGTTTGCAGAGGGAGTCAGGCCACAGCAAGGAATATGCTGCAACACAGAGGATAAATGATTCTTGATAAAGCTTAACTCCAAGGCAGCCCTGAAGTGAAATGCGCTCTATGACTGCAGTCAGTTTTTGTACACATATGCATGATGGCTAAGATTTTCTTAGGTATTTTTTTAATGCTGTTTAAAATTTTGGACACATTTAATGAGGATTAATGTTTTAGGATCTTGGCTGTCATTCTGAGTATTCAATGCAACATAATCATAAAAACAGCAGAAAAAGGGATGGCATTTTCTTACAATGCTCCTGCTAATGGTGTTTTCAGTGATTGAAAGCATGTGAACAGGTTCAGTAACAACTAAACCCGAAGTACTCAAAGCGCTCTCAGAATGAACAGACTGACTTAGAAAACTTATATTATTTCTTACAATTGCTTACATATATATAGTTATTTCAGATGCCTTGTGGCTGGAAGGAGTGTATAATTTATGTTTCCAGTGTGCCTTTAAAAGGGAACTTTGAAACTAATACAAGATCATCTTTTAATTGACTGATATCAATTGCAGAACTAAATATGAACAAAAAAGGGATCATTTCAACACTAATGCACTTATATTTATATGCTATATAAATATTATTCCTAGTATCAAAGATTTTAGTGAGGAAGAATTCTGTTACATTGTAAGAGAGAAAGCAAAATTTACTGTTGTTTTGTGTAATTCATTATTGTGCAAAAATGTAATACTATAAATGACAAAAAGTAAATTTGCTCTGTGAAATTATTTGCATGTTAATAAATGATATTAAAATATGAATTAAAATATGATTGACTAATAAATGTGGAATGACTATAATCCAGAAGAATAGATTTAGGGTTATGTCAGAAAAGCACTGGTCTTAATCTCAATGTAGCATTAATTTATTATACAGCCTTTTGCAAGTAATTTTGCCTTTCTCTGTTTCCCTAAATAAGGATAATAATACTTACCTATCTGCCTTATGGGACTATGATGAATATGAATTAAATCATGCTTGTAAATTGTTCTGATAAAATACCATTACTGTTGTAATTATCGCGAGGATAATCAAAACTGAGCAACCAAAATTTTACAGAACATTGTCAACTGATGTAAGAAAAGACAGGATAAAATTTGTCATTGGATCCTTAACTTCATACCCTTGTCAGACTTTGCAAGAAGACTCCGGATAATGTGTGATATTTCTTATCTAGACATAGTAAGCTGAATAAAGAACACATTGTCAACCTAATATATATCACAGTAGCCCCAGGGCAGAGCAAATCTTTACGGTCAATTTATGAATGCCTGAAAGGTTTGACTAGGAATAGAATAATGCAAACTGGCAACCTTAACTGTATTATAATTTCCCAGTTTAAAGTTTTTCTTCCTTGAATGAATCAGTTCAGTGATGGTAGCATAGAATTAGCTGTATTCCTAAACTCTCAGAACATTCATCACTTTTGTAGTTAACAGTGAAGGAACTTTTAATGCTTTTAATTCTAATAGTTCATTTCAGTAAGTACTTACACTGAACAAGCAGTGGATCTGCATTGTCTCCAAACACCCTCAGGGAATATTGGAATCGCTATCTGTGGTCCAACTTTAAATTAAACGTGCTTGTGCGCACACATAGGTACTGCAGTGAATAACCTGAATGGATTTACGTTTAAGCTTCTCAAAGACATAACCCCCCATAAGAAAATAATTGCTTGTAAGTGAATTTAATGATCAATGACATGTAATTCGAAGTAATATATTGATCTTGCTTAGCAGCTTGTTCCAGCAGAAAGAGCAATCATATTATACAGTGTTTAAAGTATCCACAGTTTCTCTCTTTATCAGTCCATGAATTTAGCTAAAAAATGAAAAGCTGCTCTACTAGTCAGATGTATCGTTTTTCTTTGTCAATACTCTATTAATTTTATTTACTTATTTATTGTGGTATGGTGTGTTATAATGAAGTCCACATCTTCCAGGATATAAAAAGACATAAAGCTTCCTGAAGTTAATATTGTTAAGTTCCTGAAGTTAATATTGGAAAAAAGCCCATTATGCAGATTGCATTAGCCTGTAATCTTTCCTGGTGGGAGAGCAGGCTATGGACAAGGCTGTTGATTCCTAACTGGGGAATGCATGCACATAGCAGCTGGAAAATCGTTGGAAATGTCTCTTTCCTTCAACATATTCTCACGTCGGCCACATTGTGGAGCTACAACTAAATGAGTCAGAAACTTTGAAGCACCCTGCCAAGTTCACCGAAACAGCAGTATGTGAGGCAAAGCATTAGATAATCTTCAGTGTGTGCAAATGCATTTTATTTTTATTATGAAATACCTTTTTATTTAAAATAATATGATAATATAAGCATCATTTACTACTTTTAAGACTGAGCTAAAACATTCTCTGGAAAAATAAGATGCACCTTGACTTTCCTCCTGACTCATGCAGCTATAGTTTGAGAATACGGCATATTGCCATAAGCAAGCAGTATTGCAGTACCAGAAGAAATCTTCCTCATTATCATCAGCTTATGCCCAGAGAAAGAGAATCGACAGTCTTTGCCTTTATTACTATGGTTACTGACATTGCAGTTACTGTTCTTACTCAAACATTTGGTCATATTTTTAGAGAGGAATTAGGAATTTTTTCTAACTAATGTCTTAGGTGATTTTTATAGAATTGTTTGCTTTTTCTTGTTATTTTTACTGCATTTCAATCTATGTGCATTACCGATTTTCATTGGGTATACTTGAGGTCTTTAAACATCTGCTTCAGCTTTCAATAAAAATCACTTCAACCTAAAAGGCCTGGCTCAGTGGCCAGATTGTTGGCTGAAGCAGTAGCAGCTTGGAGAAACTCAGATCTTTTAAGAAATGCCAGGGGTTTGTTTTCAGAAAGTTCTGGGTTTTGATCTGGAGGTGAAAAAAAAGATTTTGACTTAATCAGACAGGTTTTGTGAAGTATTTGCCATGAAAAGTCATTTCTCCCCAGACTGACCACTTCAAAACAGCCAGCTTCCTAAGCAAGCCCAGGTGGGCTTGAAGTGGATGGTTTTGCTAAGATCCCAAAGTATGCAGGTTATGTATTTTCCTTTGAAATAAACAACTGGGCTTCTCCCCCCTGCTCTGATACGGTGTAGTATCTTCTTTTCATGTCTTTTTTCTTTCAAGAGTCGGAAGTGAGCAGAAGTGGTTAAAGTTTGTGAAAACTACGGGGGGAGCTCTTGCTGCACTGGCAGGGACACAGAGGCAGCTTTGGGAAAACTTGTGCTGCTTATTTAAGCCATAGAACAGAAGGAGAGATTTAGAAAGGGTTTTTGAGAGATCTCCCTGGCTGCTTCTCTTCTAACCCTTGCCTTGCCCATGCGACTATTGGTGAAGTTACTAAAAGATTCACATTTGAAATGACACTTTGGACCAGAGCGAAGCATGCCATGCAGAACCGAGTTCTCCCTCTCTGTTGGATTTCTTCCTGAATATGGCTGCTTTGTAAATACTGTATAAAATGTGCATACACAGAACTGAAAACACTGGTTTTGATTTTGTTTGTGATTTGTCATTTCCTTTTCAAAATGATAGACAATATAAAGCTTGAGCCATTTTGTTCTGAACTTTCTTCTTTGTTCTTTGTTTCTTTCTTCTTTGAACTTTGTTTCTTTGTTCTTTGTTCTGAATATTTGGAATATTGTGTTCAATTCTGGGCCCCTCAGTTCAAGAAGGACAGGGGTTGCTTGGAAGAGTCCAGCGCAGAGCCACAAGGATGATCGAGGGAGTGGAGCATCTCCCTTACAAGGAGCGGCTGAGGAAGCTGGGTCTCTTTAGCTTGGAGAAGAGGAGACTGAGGGGTGACCTCATTCATCTTTATAAATTTGTAAAGGGCGAGTGTCAGAAGGAAGGAGCCAGGCTTTTCTCAGTGATAGCCAATGACAGGACAAGGGGCAATGGGTGCAAGCTGGAACATAGGAGGTTCCATGCGAACATGAGGAAATACTTTTTTACTGTGAGGGTGACAGAGCACTGGAACAGGCTGCCCAGGGAGGTTGTGGAGTCTCCTTCTCTGGAGACGTTCAAGGCCAACCTGGACACGTTCCTGTGTGACCTAGTCTAGGTGATCCTGCTCTGACAGGAGAGTTGAACTAGATGATCTTTCGAGGTCCCTTCCAACTCCTGAGATTCTGTGATTCTGTGAACATAGCTTTTTCTATACAAAATAGAGCATACATAATACTAGCGCCATTTCTTATGCATATTCATGCCTGAGTCTTTCGGTTAATAAACTATAAACTTAAAAATCATCATGATTTAAAAATCATCATGACAAATCAATCAACAGTTACATGAAAATTCATATAATTTTAGTGTAATATTTCTGAGCAGTATATGGGGCATTTTAACTATACATCACAGTACATGTGCAAGTATTGCGTCTAATTCCTTTTGTGTCTGCAGGCTGAAAACATAGCTCACTTTTTAAAGACCAGGCTGTGGAACAGCTAAATATTTGCAGTTTAGGAGGCATTTACACTGCAGGACACAGAATGCCATCCGTGTTTGTATGTTGTCTCTTCAGTCCTGTCAGGCTCTTAAATGTTTAATGTGAGAGGTATTTTTATTGCCCTTAGGAAAAAAAAAAATCATTTTCCTTCCTCTGTCAGTTCCTTTAATAGCAGTAACCTCCTAAGCGCTGAGAAGGATTTTTATCTTAAAATACATATACAGTATTTGTAAACTTGACTTTTCAATATCTCCAGAAAAAAAGCTTATTTTTTTTCAATTGGTGATATTTTCCTTTTTTTACTTAGATACTTCTGTTATGATTCCACTGACAACCCTGTCACTTTCTGCAGCTCCAGGAAGAGCCATGTACCTTTGAAATTTTCATTACCTTTTGTCTGGCTGCCAAGGTCTCTCCCACTGTAGTGTGGTGATGCAACAGCAGTATCTTGTACTGCCAAGAGACTCCAGATCAGAGGGAGAGAAGCTCCAGAATGGAGCAAAGGTATAAGCGTTCTTCATTTTTAAGTATTTTTTCACTGGCTGATTGGTTTCAGGGGCTAGTGGCAGAGCAGGGACTCACAGCTTACTGCTGGCATAGAGTTAGCCACCAAAAAATCCCAACCAAACCCCCAGACCCCACTGTATTTCACAGTGACTGAAACCATTTTCCTTCTGTCAGAGGTGAAAGGAAGGCAAAACTGGGAGGCATGATACATTATAATGGGGGTAGACACATTATGTAGCATTGAATTGGGTATATAATTAACTACCTTGTTGAAATGGATGGATGAAAACCACCAATGGTGTTACTGGGAACTTTATCTGTATTACATTCAAGGACATGACTACAATTCACTGTCCAGTATATATGTTTGTATATGTACTGAACTGATTTAAAACTGGATAGTGTGCAGTACAGGACATGTTGAAGTTATGGGGGAACCCAAATGAACAGTCAGTCTCCTGGCTGCACAAAACCACTACAGCTGTATTCCTGTCAGGATTTGAGTCTTCTGAGTCTATATGCACTGTAAACATGTCTGTGATTACACCAAGTGGAGCATTAAGTTAGACAGTTATTTGCTGAAAAGCATCAGATGCAGATTGCCCTCCATGTAATGCCGTTAAATGAGGATTGCTTCAGAGTCCTTTGTCATTCAGAGAAAATACAACGACTGTTTAGAGCAGGACTATGTCCCTTCTTGAAAAGGAGAGCACAAGAGGTAGCTGAGAAAATGATGTGTGCAGTCATAGTGCTTTTATCTGTACATTATAAGGAGTAATGTTATTGATAATAATTGCCTTGCATATGGCATATACAGTGCAAACCTGAAGAAGTTACTCTTATTAAGGACACTATCAGTAAGTTCATTTTTGGTTTTGTGTATTTTTAAAAACTTCTAATTTTTTAGTTTTAGAAGGTCCTTTCCAAAGATTGATAGTCCAAGGTCTGTGTCAATCCCTTGTCAAAACACAGGAAAAAGACAGTATGAAACAAACTTGAGCAAGCCAGCAGCTTTTTGCTTTCCTTCAAGATAGATTGTACTCATTAGCAGTGAATTGACTTTAAAAATTTCCCACTGCATCCCTTCTTTTCCCTGATAGAAACTCCACCCCAGTTCTGGCTTGAGAAGATGGGCTGTGTAGCCTTTATGAAAGATTATGGGGTGTGTTAGATCCAGGAATAAAGGGGTCATTTCGAAGGGAAGGGGATAACACATCTGAAGCTGTCTTGGCAGCCACCTCTTTTACACGTACAGGGACTCTTTTACCCTCATTGCTTATCATAGCAATGCTACTTAAAGTAAAGACGAGCAGTCTGTCAAGTGAATTGCAAGACATAAGTGAATTTATATGCTTTAACTAAAATCCAGATAGTTTATGTCTAAATATTCTTGTAGAAGCTGACATGCGCCTCCCTTGCTGATTGTTTCCTTTTCTATTTATTCACAGTGATTGTTCATTTCGTAATAAAAACCCAGAACCAAATGAGTTTAAATTATTGTTATATTATATACTTGTCACTCTGTTCCACGTCCAGATAAACCAAGCTTCTGTAATTAAAAGTTTCCAGTTAGAACAAGCTGAGATGGTATCCATTCCCAATTGTCCTGCTTCCCTGTTGGCAATTCCCAGTGCAGTCTAGCAGGAGAAGGTGGGTAAAGCAAAATAATCTGAAGTTTTTCACTGCAGTTTCTGGGAATTTAGGAGCTCCTGGCCAAGCAGAACTTCAAATGAGCAATATATGTATTTATATATTTTTATATGTAGATATGCATCTATTTTTTAAATATGTGTATAGAAAATAGTGTTCAGGAATGTACCTGGGCATTGGAAAATGATCATCTATCCTGTTGAGTTAGAACAGTCTCTGGAAGAGTTTTGATTTGTGTCACCTGGCACTTTCCCAAACAATTCCCAGACATAATTTGGGACTTAGAAGGTTCTAGGCACTGTTCCCAATAAGCAATATGCTGCAGTCACCCTGTTTTGAAGGCTAAGAGATTTTACTAGCATAGGCAAGAGCTGTTCACATCTGTTTATCTTGGTGTCAGGGAACATTCATAGCACACAAATGTCAATTTAATATAACACAGATAGATCAAGTATACTGCAGAGTGAATTGAAATACTCAGACTCTGTGCATATTGGATATTCACCATGTCACAGTAATTATCTTGCCTTCAGTTGTCCATCTCCCAATCTCACTTGTGTTCTCCAGAGAGTTTAGCATTTAGTTTTCTCATTTTTTCATTAAAGCAAATGATTACAGAGTATCCTAAATGGAATACATCTAAATAGATGCATTTTGAATTAGATTCTAAATTGAGAAGTGGCAACACTATGTGGTAACAGCATCCATGGTGGCAGTATTAGGAAACATAAGATTTTTTTTTTCTACTTTTATTAGTGATATAGAGAATACAATTGCATGGTAACAAACTGATGTAGTATGTTTAGAATAACGCGCTCCTTTTTGCTTCATAAGTTTTTTTATTGCACCCATCTTCTCAGCTTTTGAGCTGCATTTATAACAGCAAAGCATCTGGAATTTGCTGGAAAATGCCATGATTGCTATCTTGGGGCATATTCCTGGACTTGCTTTGGGAATGATCAGGCAGGGGACTGAGAGTGTGGAAAATGTGCCCTTTTGTCTCAGTTTCCAAACATTTGCAGGTCTGACAAATACTCAACTGCACTTGAGAACTCACCAGTGTTTGTGGTTTGCATATTCAGTGGAAATATAGTTAAGCAGTCATTTATCCATTATCTGCTTTGTCTTCCCAGCTTTTCAGTAACAGAAAGGCAGTGTTACTGCAACTGTGCAGATGGAAAACAAAAACATCAAAAACTGAAGAAGTTTTCCCAAAGCCATACAGCTGTGCTATACCTGCCAACATGCTTCTGGAATTTAAACAAGAATTTAAAGGAATGTGTCTTCACTTACAAAATCCTCCACGCTCCATCCAAATACTAGTATAACTTCTAGTCTAACTCTTCTGCTTGAGCCTTGACTGCACCTTTGTTTGCACACCTTGCACTACAACTTCAGTGGGTGCAGTGCCTCATGGGTGCTCAGTGCAAACTCTGTGCAGGTGAAGTACACAGCTGAGCCTTGGATTTCTTGTTCTATCCTTTCATCAGATACTGAGTTTCATCTCCAGTTTCCTGGTTTTTTTCCTCCCTAAATTCTTTCTGTACTGTTTTTAATGGACTGAACAAACTATATGCAACTTCCTATAAACTCTGTGCTGCTGTACCTGTATATCCAGCTGAGATGGCTTCAGTTTAGTGATCTCCAGGTAGACTTTCATTTCTTTTGATGCATCTTCATTCATAGTAAGTTCCTGTTTTGAAATAATGTTCCCTCTGGATGACCCATTCTCCTAATCTGTCTTTTGGGAACAAAACTGTCAGCCCTTCTGCGTCATTCACATATCTGGGTTATGGTCCTCAGCACAGAAGAAACCCGGCTCAGTACAGAGGAACCTCAGGTGTTAAACTAACAATCTGAAACAACCAAAATATATATACCAAAATTCCTGCTAACCTGCTTCCAGTCTCTTGCTCACAGTCCAAGATACGTAGGCTGCCCATATTTTACATAGGTCTGTAATCCTTGTGACAAAAAGAGACTCTACTGCAGAGTTCAAGTTTAACAATTTATTTGAACAACATGTGCAGATCCAGTACTGTCACTATTGCAGGTTCTATGGATACAATGGAGAATGTGCTATTGCAGTTTTAAAAGCAAGGCTACACTATTACAACCACAAGAGATTCACAAAATTCACTGTTGTAACTACAACAGTCACAAAATGCACTATTACAGCCCACAGGCAATTCATGACAGACTCCAGACCACTCACAAAACTCACTGCCCATAAGCAAATCACAACTCCCAGGCTACTCACAAAATTCACTATTACAATTCCCAGGTGATTCATGGAACACACTATCACAACTCACAACTCAGGATACCACACGTGTGTTAGTCAATCACCTGCAACTACAAACTTAAAGCCTGCCAATTATTCACTTACCCCTCCAGGTAAGGGCTCCCACGTAAGTTACCTTGGTCAGCGTCCCGACCAAGGGGGAAGGTTCTCATCACTCCATGGCTGGAGAAGTAACTCCCCATTTCTAGCATGAATTTTAGGGGTTTTATCCCTTGGTGTACGGGACAGCAGGAAGGGGCATGTCTGAGTGGATTAGACCACCTGGGGTGTTTGTCTTTAGCAGTGTTTCCCCTTATCTTTATTTATTCACGGATGTTGCTCCCTTCTGTATGCTCTATCTCTTGCATATCTTTGTTATTGTTTGGGACTGTTGGAGACATATAGAAGTCTTCCAGCTTACCTTTGTCTTACTTTTAGGCAACTGAATAGTTGGGACTCAGGGCATACTATTTGTTGGGGGATTTCAAGGCTCAATTCAGGTTTCAGTTCTTTCAGTGATGCAGCACTGCCCTGTTTAGTTCTTGACAACTCAGAACTGAGCTGTCTACACAGCTCCCCATGGGTTGTCTCTGCAGAGACAGGCCCTCAAAGCAATCTAAGGCTGAGCTGCTCCTGCAACCCCCCTATGAGTCACCTGGTGCACTGGACATTACCAAAACCTGGTTATGAACCAGACTGATCCTTGCAATCCTCAAATCTTTGGGTGACTTTTATTTGCATGTCAGTCACAGTGGAACTGTGTTATCTTTTTATAACACAGAAGGAAAATGAATTTTCCAGGTGGTATTGAGGTGTATCATCATCTAAAGGACTCCATGCAAATATACTTTTCCATTTACACTGCAATGTAACTTAAACAAATGTTTAAAGTGAATTTTATGTTTAGTTGCTTTGCTGCATCTTTTTTGTTTCATTAATAAACAAGATGTCAAAGAAATCTGAACAGGAAATTTTCTAAGTGACCTTTCTTAATTTGCTGACTGAGGAATTTACTGCCAAAAAAATAGATGATTCTTGTAACATAATTTAAAACACTGGATTTTAATATTTTGTAGAAACTTTAATCATTTGAATTTCAGAAAACACAACTATTTTTTCTGAGCACAAGGACAGTTTGACCAATAGAAATGTCAGTTTGCAGTCTGAATCTGCCCAGTGCAGTAGCTTCAACCTTCACTTTATCAATATGCAGGTCACAAGATTATGTTGCATTTTTGTCTCTAAACAAAAGCTAACTCCTTTTTAACTTCAGTCCAAGTTTATTGGATTATTTGATTTTTCACAGACTTAATTGTACAAATACGCACATTAGTGCTCTGTTGTCATTATTGCTCCTTACCAAGGTTTTGTCTGAATTGTCCAACTACATAATCATTTTTGTATGTTCTTTAATGAACTGACTAGTCAGTGCATTTGGGAGGCAGTTTTTCTTCTCTGAATGCACAGTTACCATTCATATAGCATTCATATAGCACTTGTGCTGTAGTAAATTTTTATATATGCTTGCATTGGCCAAGTCTCTCTGTCTCTCTCAGCAAATATATACTAGTTGCTTTAAATCACATGAGCTGTAACTCTGACAGCTATGTTTACATCTTCTTTCACAATATAATGTGAAAAATAAAGGAAGATGTATATATATTCTGGCATCCGTTTCTTTTATAATATATACTCCAATGACATACATACATCTACTAAAAAAGCTTCGCCAAAGTCTAGCCAAACTGGGAAACTTTAACTCTTTTCTTCTTTGCTCTGCCATAGAAAACAAAACAGCCTGCTTCAAAGCTCAATCATTTGGCAGTTATGAAAGAGGGATGTGTTAAGAAATAACACACTTCATAATAGTGTGATATAAAGAAATGGGATTATTTCATTAATAACTATATTAATAATGAAGAGTGCAGAAACTTTTTCCTCTCCACCAATTTTGACAAATGTATTAGTTGTCATCATCACTACACTATAAGGCAGGACAGGGCAAGGGTGGAACAGCTAGTTTCCTCTCGCAGTGCTAAGGCCTAGATAGCTACTATTATACTTTGAAGCATTAGGCACCAGTGCTTTGTTACACAAAGTGTATTTAAAGAATAATGTTACTGTCACCTACTTATTAGTTTTGGACTTTTCAGTCTGTATCTCCTTGTACTCTCTTTTCAAATTCTTTTTATTTAAGAACATTCTTGATCTGTCTCACAGATTCAGTCCTTACAGCTCCCTCCATCATGAATGAAATTTTAAGAACCTCTAATGATTACTAAAAATGTAAATACTTGCAAAGCCAATCTGTCAGTGAGATCCTATTCCAGGGCTAACCCCTCTCCCAGGTATAGGTAGCCCTTCTGCCTTTTGGAGAAAAAACAGAATAACGTAAGGCTTCAGCTTTGGAACTGCTTTGGCAAACCAATGTAAGAAGCATTGTATTGGAATAGGTGATTTGTATCACTGAACACTTTTTTTGTCAGCAGCAACTGTGCTATGTTAGTCCTTTCATAATCTTAAATACATTCTAATTAAAAATTAATCAGTCCTTTTTCCTGCATTTCACATTTGGAATAGCATTATGAACTATGTTTTACTAATTGTAAATAGCATTGTAATTTCCATTTTTTTTAATTATCCAGTTTATAATAATTTTTTCTTTTGCCAACATTTTCCTTCTGTTTAAATAATTATCTATTTCTAAAGAGAACTATAATATCCTATAGACTGTTTACTTCTTCCATCTTAGATTATTGCTGAGATTTTAAAAAAATTAGTTCTTAGTGTGTGTTCTGATTTGGTGGCATTAATCCTCACTTCATAGATTCATAGAATCATAGAATGGTTTGGGTTGGAAAGGACCTTTAAAGGTCATCTAGTCCAACCCCCTTGCAATGGTCAGAGACGTCTTCAACTAGACCAGGTTGCTCGGGCCTGGCCTTAAACACCTGCAGAGAGGGGGCATTCACAACATCTCTGGGCAACCTGTTCCAGTTTATCATTACCCTCATTGTAAAAAATGTCTTCCTTATATCTGGTTTAAATCTACCCTCTTTTAGTTTAATAACATTACCCCTTGTTCTATTGCTACAGGCTCTGCTAAGAAGTTTGTCTCCATCTCTCTTATAAGCCCCCTTGAAGTACTGGAAAGCTGCTACAAGGTGTCCCCAAAACCTTCTGTTTTCCAGGCTTAACAACCCCTGTTCTCTCAGCCTGGCCTCACAAAAGAGGTGCTCCAGCCCTCTGATCATCTCTGAACTCATTCCAACAGATCCATGACTTTCTTGTACTGAGGACCACAGAGGTGGATGCAGTACTCCAGGTGGGGTCTCACAAGAGCAGAATCGAGGGGCATAATTGCCTCCCTCAACCTGCTGGTCACGCTTCTTTTGATTCCCAGTATATGGCTGGCTTTCTGGGCTGTGAGCACACATTAGCAACTCATGTCGAGCTTTTCATCCAGCAGTATCCCCTAGTCCTTTTCCTCAGGGCTGCTCGCAATCCCTTCATCCCCCAGCTTGTATTGGTATTGCGGTTCGCCTTGTCCCATGTGCAGAACCTTGCATTTGCCCCTGTGGAACTCCATGAGGTTCACGTGGGCCCCCTTGTGCTGGAGTTGATGCTGTGCTGACTCCAGTCTTGCTGATACTGCCTAGGTTGCTGTTGGCTTTCTTTGCTGCAAGGGCATGCTGGTAACTTATTGATCTTATTGTCCACCAGGACTCCCAGGTCCTTTTCTGCAGAGTTGTTTTTCAGTCTGTCAACCGCCAGCCTGTAGTGAGGCATGGGGTTATTTTTCCTAGGAGCAGCATATTGCTTTTGTGATTCCTGAACTCAAGAGACTCCTGTTGGACCATTTCTCCAGTCTGTAGGGATGCCTCTAAATCACAGCCCTGCTTTCCAGCAGACTGGCTGCTCTTCCACAATTTGACATCACCCACAAGCTTGCTGAAAGTGCATTTCCTTTATTTTTTAAGTTCGTTAATAAAGCCATTAAACAGCATCAACTACATCATTGACTCCACTGAAGCAGTTTCCCATTAAACTTTGTTTTACTGATCGCAACTCATTGTGATCCAAGCCTAGTGATCTGCCCAGTTTTACACTTACTTTATATTCCATTTAGCCAAACCATATCTCACCAGCTTGTCTATGAGGGTACTAAGAGAGGCCATTTCAAAGTCTTTGTGAAAGTTATACAGCATTCATTATTCTCACCTCTTCCACAGAGATCTCATCACAGATGAGTACCAGGGTGGTCAGTCACAATTTGCTCTTTGTACACCTGTGCTGCATGTTCTCAGTGCTGCTGTTCCTTTTTCATGTTTCTACCAATACAGAAGAAGAGATTGTGAATATGACTTTGAAAGGTTTGACTTTGTAATCTGCTCATATCATGGTTAGTGAAAAAGAATGTTAAATTCATTTAAGTCATATTATTTGAGAAAGTACAACATCAGAGCAAGGAGAACACTGTAGTTATATTCATGCAGTCGAGTTTCCAGTACCTCAGCTAGAACATCCCTCTCTCATCTGGTGTTGTGCAGGAGACAGTGGATTTCCAATGCCAGTTTCACTAAAACTGCAAATAAAGAGTATCTGTTGAGAACAAACTAGTGACTATGTCTGGATCAGGATGATATTTCTAGAAATAAACAGTTGCAGTTCTTGCAGTGCAAACTATATCTTGAACAAAATGTTAGTGACAGGTGAGATAAAGGAATTGCCTAGGGGATGTAATGAAGGCTAAGAGAAAGAAAGAAACCAGCCATAAAACAAAATCCAAACCAGATGGGACTGCATTAGTTTAATCTTAAAACAGAGATAAGTGAGTAGAAGAGGAACCTTTCAAAAGTTTGGATGATGTGTGAATGTAAAAGCAATGCTGGACTGTGCCTGAGGGTATGCATTACAGCGCTAGTCCTTTCTTGACGTTTGTCGGGTAAAACTGTTTGGTTGGGATAGTCTCAGGTAAGAGACAGTGTGCTGAAATGATATATATGATGTAGCAGAACAGTTTGCCCCTCACATTTGGTCAGTCTGTCTGAATCAAACAAAATTAATCATTTGTACACAAGGGGCAGTTTGTCTTGTGCTGCAAAATTAGAGAAAATAATTTGGTTTGCAGAGAAAGGGATGGTGTTGGAGGTATTATAAGACCAAAGAACTGTTTCAGGGCCTAATTCAGTTTCTGCAAAACTGGTGAGAGCCTTTTATTTCATTTCAGTCAAAGGGGATCTGATCTCCAGTGGCTAAGCTATCAGTATTCCAGTCATAGACAGTGAAATAGACATATTAATTAATATCCAAAAGAGAAGCTTCATAGATTGAGTTGGATGCATTTAGGAATGCTTTTACACATGTCTGTAGATGGCATCAGTGTACTGTAGGCAAGGCAAAATTAATTAATTATGGTGATAAATCTTTCTTTCCTGACTTCTGTTACCAAGTAATCAACCTGGAGAGTTCAGCAAGTGCTCTAGCATCTAGGATACCAATTTTCTGCAACGAATGCAAGGTAACAGGAAAAGTAGTGCATTCTTTTTTTGTTGGGTTTTTTGTTGCTTTTTTTTTTGTTACAGATAAGCACGGACTCCCTCTATATTGTTGGTGTCAGCATTTTTCATAAACATTGTCTTGCAGGCACTCAGAGAGACAAATTTAACGTTCATTGATTTTTCTCCCGTTGGGTTATAATAGCAAATTCTTCCTGGACTCTGATTTACAAACGCAGAAGATGGACTTGTTGTTCTAAACTAGAATCTATAAAAATATGTTTATAGAATCAAAGGAAAGAATAAATGCTATTTGTACTCTTCCTACCCTCCTAAAACGGATTATTTTTCACAACAAGTAAAATATCAGTGAAGAGAATTTTCAAATGAAGCTCTTAAAAGTGGAGATTATATTGAGGTAGAGCCTATATTACTCCCCTAAGCAGGCTCCAGGCATTAGTCTTTTCCTGTGACAGCTGTGAAATCTCCTGTAGAGCACACAGTACAGTTTTCCACCAAGTGGGAACTAGTGACCTGTCAGGATCTGCACTTTTGTCCTGCAGGGCAACAACAAAAAGATTTGCAAGCTTTAAAATATGCTGAAACGTGCCACTTAACCTCTTAAGGGCATTGAACATATGACCCCTAAAATTGGGACTTTATAAAGTATACACTAAAGTGCAGTTCAGCCGAAATACGCCTCATATTGTGGAAGCTGTACTGTGAGATGTACAGACCAGTTTTTCTTAAAAAAAAGAACAGATACTGCAAAACGCTGTAAGAAATAATAAGTCTTTTTATATTAATTAGATTATTTGGAGAGTCTTAAACAATCCTGTAAGCCTTTCAGAGCTGGGTCAACAATATCATCGTTATTCTATATTAGACTGAATGCAGTTAAAGCACACAATAGCCAATAGTAAGGAACAAGGCTCTTTGCTGACCAGTATAGCCAGGATTTCCCCCAGTATGGTAGCAGTAAGAAGCCAGGAGGCATTAGAGAAATACTGTGAGCTCCATGCCTGCACTGCGGACTGCCTCCTTACCTTGGGAAGGAGGAGCCGTAAGGATGTATATGTCTCATGCTACTTTTTCCCAGGAGCAAGGATAGGGTTTGGTCTAGTTTATTTACAAATAGAAGGATAGCCAAGATGACTGAGATTCTTGCATGCTCTCAGCTGCATCAAGGAGCACATACTTTTCTCTTAAATGTTTTAAAGACATTCAGTAACTCTAGTTGCCATAATTAGGATGAAGTCTAAAAGGTAGAAAAGCAAGTACCTCTAATTGTGCTAAATTGTGATGTTTAGGCAACTTAATCAGATGCCAACTAGCGAGACATAAGAGCATAGACCCGGAGAAAGTCTGCTGTATAATGAACCACAGCTGTGCCCTGTCACAAAGTGCAAAATCACGTAATCACCGCTGCATGTTTGTCAAGCTCTGTCCTCTGAATGGTTAGGCCGTGTAATCTCTCTGCTCTCTTCAAAAGGTAAATTTTTCATTTTCTCATTCAAGTTATTTCCAGGAATTTGTCCTCAGCAAATCAAAGTATACTAAAACGCAATACTACTGATGTTCATTTCAGTGATCAGAAACACTGATATTTATAGGCTTTCTTGCCTCCTATGCCTTTAGCCTTAGTTACCCACCATTTTGATTAATTTCCTTTGTAGGCATGGACTTTACAATTTCTTTTCAATAAGAAATACTCGATGTTGTAACATGAATTAAGAAATAAACATGACCTTGGTTTATGTGGTATCAGTCATTCTGAGTAAGTTAAGGCATCATTTTTTGCTGTTTCAGGTGGTGATTTTTAAAATAGCTTCCTCAAGTAGTAAACCCATAACCTTTACTAGGTTTACGTGTCCTAAGTTAACTGGATTATGTTCGTTCCTTTTTCTATACTAGCACTGAACAATATTGTCTAGTGACAGAATTTTTCATTTATACTTTCATATGGTTTTTAGCATCCTGAAATGTCTGAATTGCTGGGGCAACTTTAATCTGCTCTTGCTTTTCCCTTACATGGCAGTTAAGATAAATGACTATAATCTATCAAGGGTATAGTAGCAGGTAAATTAATTCCTAATAGTCAGCATTTGCTGATTGAAGTGAGGTGGTGTAAACTCTATTTATTTTTTTCATTGTACCTTGCAGATGTTTTAGGAGTTTTTGAAAACAAATACCATAGCACTTTCTCTTGAGTACTGTAAATATATCTGCTCAGTGTGGTGTCAACAAATGCCCAGTGGCTTATACGGAACACCAGCTGTGCTATATAAATTTGTAAGAAGTAATTTGGGGACAGAGAGTGCTGCAATACTTACAGATAAAAACAAAGAACTTCCATATGATCTCTATGCACACTCCAGTGTAATGGAAACAGAAGTAATTCAAGTCACAAGTTTCAGAACATTAGAAGAAAAAAAAATTAAATGTGTGTCAATTTCTTTTACATTTTGTCACAGCCTTAACCTGCTTGTAGCTATCAAAATACTGTTATCCTAGGAGGCTGTATGCTTTATTAAATACAGTCAGGATTTTGAGAACGCCACCATTAGGGAGAAAGAAGGCCTTCAGTCACACCTGCCAGCCTGTGAAGCTCATAGGAGGTTTCCCAATACTTTACTTCCACATTTTCCGTAGAGAACTCTCTTCCCCAGGTTTATATTTAGCACCTTTATTCACGTCACACTCTTCTTTATATCCTGAGATAAAGGACTGTTTTCACAGGAAAGAAGCCAAGGTCATTGATCTTCTTTTCCTTGCTAATAAGGGGAATGGAATACACTCAACACAACAAACTAGGTTAGCTAAGTAAAAAGAATTTGCTGTAATGAGTAGACTGGATTCTCACTTGGCGCAAACTGGCAATGTGGGTTTACAGCAGCACAGAAAATGGCCGAAGCGTTGTAAAACTCTCAATTGTAGTTCCAGATTGCTAGTGACACAGTAATATTAATAAAATAGCTACGCTAACTAGGATGACTGAACTGATGTGCCTAATTTTGCCCTAGTCATTCATTCTGCAAGATAACTTTCTTAGATCATCCTTTGGCTTGGTCACTCTTTCTCAGTTTTCTGCCTTCGTATCAGGTCCACTTGCTCCATTACCTCTCAAATGATATGTGCATTCTTTACTGCTGATGTGGAACTTTATAGAAAAATGCTGATTCCAGCAGAATACAAAAATATTTAAATAAAGCGTATCTGGCAAATTGCTTGAAAAAACAGAAGTGCCAGGGTCTACCACTGTTAATATATCCATGGTTGGTCTTTTTCTGTCACGATACCAATACCTTGGTGATGGCACACCTGTGCTGCATCCTGATTAAGTCTTACAAGAGAAACTGATGCACCAATTCCCTCAAAAATAAAACCTGGAGATGTTACCCAGATAGGCACGATAATGCACTCAATTGCATGCATGACCTGAGTAGTCAAGACCCTGGACATGCTGTAGTAGGTAGCTGCAGGCAAATTCTCCTGTAATACTTGTGGTGGCTCTAAGAAAGCCTAAATATTTATTAGACTGATATACAGTCTCAGAGTGAAACAAAAAAAATGTGAATTAGGATTGAGGGGATGTGTCGCATTCACTGTTTAAAAACATAAGCAGTTCTGCTGCCATCCAGTCTCTGATTTTAAGGCAAACAGCATCTAATGTTGTTAGTGTCTTCATTGCTCATGCTTTAAAATCAATATTTATGTTGACCTGTATGCATTTTGGGTGTTTTCTTTAGCTCTGTCTCCAGCATTTTGTAATATTGCTGAAAAGACTATGTATGGCTTATGAAAAAAGCATGAGTAGATCTGAAAAGTCGCTAATATGACTATTTGAGTGTTCGTCACTGGCAGAGAATGGACTGTCTTGGCAATGTTGAAAATAGATTCTGTGTTTAGGTATGTTGTTTCAATAAGGCTTTGTGATGAGTTTAAGTTTTATAATAGCATAAAGTTTTTCATCTTTTGCTATAAAGTGAATATTTTTTTTTCTATTTTCTGACCAGTTTTGCATTGATTAATGAAAATAAGGAAAAATGTGTTAAAATAATGCTGAGCAGATGGTGTCACAACGATGTAGTGAAAAGAAAAATTTTGCATGTTAATGTTTTACTCAGCAATATATGTGCTATATAGTGGATTTCTCCACCCCCCCACCCCAGTTGAAGTTGCCCTTAAAAACAACTTTGGCACAGAAGTGATGAAAAAGATCTGAATCAATCTTACTGCACATGTTTCAGCTCTTTCATGCTTTTCCACAATTTAGAAAATTGAGCCAATGGAAACCTGTAGTAAGATGTAAAAGTGTCTAAGTGGGTTAAACTAACACATTTTCTATTGAAAAGTGGTTGAGTCTGCTAAAGTATAAAATTTCAAAGGTCTTCAGGCAGCTTCTTTTAAGCATTGCTGGTCATTTTCCCCACTAGGACTTTGCGTTGTGTGTCACTTAGACATGTCTGAGAATTACTCTTGAATTTGCGTGTCTTCTAATTTTATTTTTACAGAACTTTCTTTTCTAGCTTTTGCTCTCTTCATTCAATGATCAGTTCTCTAGGGAATGAGGAATACATACATATGCCTGGACATGCGTATAAGATGATTACTGCTGTGATTTAGAAAGGAGACCAAAGCTGATGCCTATCAGCAACAAAAGCAACAAAAGACTTCATAATGCTTATTTATTTATTTATGTTTTTATTTTTATGTATCACTCCTGTAGCTCATGTGATTATTCTTAACTCTTAGTATCATCTTTCAGAAGTAGGTTAAATTTTTCTCTCAGTTTTCAGATGTTGAGGTCAACTGATTTCATAAGATATGATCAGGTAGCAATAATCCAAAGAAATTTCTAAAGTGGCATGGACAGGTTTAGATAATACTGTGGTTAGGATGATCTGTTATCAAGCTGCTTTTTTTTCCTCTGTGATATTTAGGTCGAGAGAGGTTCTCCTCCCCCTCTACTGTGCCCTGGTGAGACCGCATCTGGAATATTGTGTCCAGTTCTGGGCCCCTCAGTTCAAGAAGGACAGGGAACTGCTGGAGAGAGTCCAGCGTAGGGCTACAAAGATGATCAAGGGAGTGGAGCATGTCCCTTATGAGGAGCGGCTGAGGGAGCTGGGTCTCTTTAGTTTGCAGAAGAGGAGACTGAGGGGAGACCTCATTCATGTTTATAAATATTTAAAGGGTGAGTGTCACGAGGATGGAGCCAGGCTCTTCTCGGTGACAAACAATGATAGGACAAGAGGTAATGGGCACAAGCTGGAACACAGGAGGTTCCACTTAAATTTGAGAAGAAACTTCTTCTCAGTGAGGGTGACAGAGCACTGGAACAGGCTGCCCAGAGAGGTTGTGGAGTCTCCTTCTCTGGAGACATTCAAAACCCGCCTGGACGCCTTCCTGTGCAACCTCATCTAGGTGTTCCTGCTCCGGCAGGGGGATTGGACTAGATGATCTTTTGAGGTCCATTCCAATCCCTAACGTTCTGTGATTCTGTGATTCTGTGATTTGCTAAAGGACAGGATCAAGTATACTAAAATCTGTGTTAATTCTAGGTACTGATGAAATGTTATCTTGTTACATTTTTAAAAGAAAAGAAGCTTTACAGGTATTCTTACCAGGAATGCACTCATCCTTTGAGCATGTTCCCTGGCATGAACAGCTTTTTAATTTAATTGACAGATCAAACTGCCCATTTACCAGTGGAAAAGCTTACTGTACATCATATAAATTAAAGGCCATCTAGCAACTTGTTTAAGAATGAAGTTTGGTACTAAGTTTATATAGGATTTTGAAAATTAATTATTTCAGCTGACATTAATGTTACAGCTAAATATAAATTATGCATTAGGATGTAACTGTATAACAGGGAGAGATCAACTCTTTAATTTTGGCTGAATGTAAATTACATTTACACTCAATGAAATTCTCCTTAACCCTGCCAGTAATGTGTAAATGGCCTTCAGTGTAAGTGAGAAACAGGCTCAATGTAGAATATTATCATAAGGAAGTCAAAGCCTTGCCTTTTTTTTGTTTGTTTCATTTTGGAACCTTAAAGATAAATATTTCAAATGAGGAACTAAGTGCACAAACACTGTTACTTGTTCCAGGGATGTTTTATTTACAAATACTAGAGATATTTAAAATATAACTTTTAAATATTGTCTTGCACTGATAACTAAGTCTTTTCGTTTTCCCTCCCCCCCTTGTTAATTTACTAATTTTAACATTATTATGGAAGGATATTTCAAGATAACCTTCCTCTTTTAAGAACCTCATTATATAGTGTACAGCACTCTGAAAGCATTTGTTCTGAAACTGAGAAGACTCAGAGAGTTCATCTTAATAACTGCCGTCCAGATATCATAATAGAGTAAATGTATTAATTCAGGACAAGCCCAAACTTGTAAGAGTTATATGTAAATTACAATATACTATATACCCTGTAGCAACTTAAAATGGGTTTCCTAGGAAACTCTAGCTTGCCCAGCACTTCTGTTTAATGTGAATCAGAAGACTTAAAACTGGATATTCACTATGCTGTCTACCGCATTTTACAAATAAGTAGTATCTCAGATGAACAGGCAAAAACACCATTCTAAATACAAAGTTTGTGGGCAGAGGTATTGTGTTCTATTAAATCAAAAGACATACCTGAAAAAATATATTGATTTTGGGGGTACAGATCTGAAACAGATGGTCAAATAGAATTTGTGATCTTCCCTAGAGAGGAAACATGGCTGATGCTAATCTGGCTGTCTTGACCACAAACACACCACCACCATAATATGGGAGATAATATATTTATTTTTTTTTTCCAAGAGTGTTCACTATCCAACTGGTAGAAATATTGTCCTAATTATTATTATATAGAGAAAATAAAGTACTCAGTGCTAAATCTTTAGTGACCTCCCATTACTAAAAAAAGTATTTTAGTAGCCTGTTATTTTTCATAATTGCCTTCCTTGTAAAGTAGTTAGAAATACTCAGGAGTACAGGATTTTTCTCTAAAATGTCTAGAAAATCCATGATATGGTGAATATTTGTAGAATAGTCTAACTTATCTACTTATCAATATATCTATGCATCTATAATAAAGGTTGAAATACCATTCCACAAATATTGTTCTGTGGGATTCCATTTAAGGTTATTGTATTTTTAAATTAAAAGATTCCTTCTGTATTGCGGTCTGCTTTCTGATTCTCAGAATAAAATCTTTCTTCTGTCAAATATCACCTACACTTTTTTGTTCTGGTGGGAATGGATTTGGAGAGAAATGCAATAACAGTGAATTCAATGAATCTTGTCATAAATTGAACGCAAACCACATCTAACCATGCCTTGCAATTGGTGGAGATAGGTTTCTGCAACAGTAAGCATAGTAGGTAAAGAAAAATGTGTTATATTTAGCAGAGAGAACTTTGGAATTAACATGGAAAATTCAACATATATGTTATACTCTGCTTCATGTGTCGGGGAATTCATTAATGCTGCCCTAATGCTTTTGGATCCTGCATCTAAAAAGCACATTTGGTGCTTAAGCAATGTCTTTAATGCTGCCTAAATTAGGAGCCTATACTTACTTTTTATTATTATTTATTATTTTTGCCAGAAAGTGAAATGCACGCTGAAGTGCCTTTTGGTGAGGAGCCAAGTGGCACTAGACCTGCAGAACAGCCATAATAACGAGCTTAAGACAACTAAGCATTTAACCCTGAGATAATGATCAGGATGTGTATATCGCATCAAAAACTTGGCCACCAGCTATGTACTGTACTTTAAGAAGAAGGATATAAAAACGGGAGGTGAAATGGGAGATGTTTAACTGTGGCACATTAAGAAAAACAGCATGAACTGCACATACGGTGTTACTACTTGAGGTTGTAGAATGCTTATATTTATGGGCAATTTAACTAATCAATTGGAAAATGAGAGATTTTTCACATGAGCATAATAGTCCATAGAATCCATTGTTGAACTGATTAAATACATGTACACACACATATTTATTCATATATATAGCTATATATATATAAAACTAAGATCTGTACATTAAATTCTTTGGCTTGAGGTTCCTGTCATCTACTCTGCATTTTTTCATACACAACAGTGTGCTTGCTGTCTTCCACATAGCCCTAAATAAGGAAACTTGTGGCTGGAATACTATTTGATGTGACAATTTAAGTATTTGTATGCACGTCTACAGGTAAGTTCAGTACCTGTACTTCTGTTGTAGCAAATCAGCCTGGTCAATGGTAACTGGAGGATGATCCACCTGGTGAAACACCTGAGGTTCTATTGATTTGTCCTAATTAATGTTTAGCACTGTTTGAGGTACTGTAGTGGTTTTTACCAAGCCTCTAGCTGCCAGTTTGTAAGAGTGTACTCTTATGGGTACAGATTAGGTTTTGGTCACATTTGCCAACCCCTTGTAGATGTGTTGGATACACTAGGTCTCAGATAATGCTCAACACTTGTATTTACACAAATGAATGAATTTCCCTTTGTCTGTAACATAGCCCACATATAGGCAACTAAGATTTTAGGTTGAATCCCAGCCCTGTAACAAATCTGAGTTATGTTTCAAGCCAAGTGAGTCTGATGCCTGAAAGTGGTGGGATCTACAGTGGAGGAGTCCATATTGCCAGTGAATAAACAGGTATATCCTGGAGGGCAAACATGGGGCTGGCTGTGGAGTCCGTAATGCTAATAGTTCCTTGTAGCCCTTACAGCGCTGGAAAAATCTGCACCTTGGATTTTAGGTTTAATTAGCAAGTCAACAAATAGTATTGTTAAATATAATCAATAGATCACTCAGAGAAATACTAATCATACAGTAATTAACTTTCATTTATTCAGAAGAAACAAGCTATAATAATAACCTGAAAAAGGTTTTTGTAAAAAAAAAAGAAAAAAGTACCAAAAAAAACCCCACAAAAAAACCAAAACAACAACCAAAAAAAAACCACCAAAAAAACGCCATTGGTGGTCAAGTAAGACTTCAGATTCTAACTATGAGGAATTTTGTGAGAATTTAGTGAAAATAGAACTGTCTCAGAAAAGCCTGATTTTCCTAAATAGTAACCATCATTTATTTGTATTGATTTAAAACAAGGTTTAGTAATGCCTCATTTCTCTCTCTACTGAGGGCATGATTCTGCTTACTTTAAGTGGACACGTTGCTCTTGAGTAAGACTGTCTTACCTTTACTTTGAACTGAATGTAGTATAAATTCACGGTTTAAGAGCTTTATCTATATTTAAAATGTATTAATATATTTATTTTAATAAATACATTTTTATCCATGAAGTAAACATACAGATGGAATTTAAATTGATGTTTGGTCGGTTTCTTGGTATTTCTTTTTCTAAAATGCAGAACAACTCTGTTGTATTTTGATGACCACAGGTTTAACATAAAAGTGGAGAGATAAATACCATATTATATTTGATTACAAGAATTATATTTGTGATGCAGAAAAATTTGGTTTGGATGTGGGAAAATGTGCCAAGACCAATGTGACTATGTAGCCTGTATAAACAGAACAATTTGCTATGCTGTAGAAAAGCTTTCATTTCCAAATATAAAATGATGATCACATCATTTATAATGAGTTTGCATTGTAAGGAGTTATAATTAATTCATGTATATGTTATCTCTATAAATATGCATGTAATGGCTTATGGAAATTATGCAACAGATGATTACTAAGTGTCGTAGTTTAGTGCTGGGCCAGCCACTAAATCCTGGACAGACGCTCTCTGTTAACCCCTCTCCCCTTCCCAGAAGGGAAGAGAAAAGAGAATAAGGGAGAGAGACTTTACGGGTTGGAAAATAAACTAACAGATTTAATGAAAAAATAATACTAATACTACAGGATAATAACGTAAATAGGAAAATAATGAAATATATACAAATATGTACAAATATATACAAAACCAATATAAAATCCTCCCCCCACCCTTCCCCCCAATGACGAATATGTCACCAGAGGCTTTGCGGAGCCGGGCACTGGAAAAGTCTCAGACCAAACTCAGCAGCAGGTGGGAGCAGGATGCAGGACACACAAATCAGGATCAGCGGCAGACGAACTAGCAGGGTTCCACTCAGGCCTCAGCCTCTGCAGGATCGAAACGGATGGAAGGGTCCGAGATGGAAGGGCTCCAAGATGGAAGAAAGGTGTGAGAACCTCATGATCCCTCAGCTTTTATACCGAGTATGACGTATGTGGGATGGAATACCTAGTTGATCAGTTTTGAGTCTGCTTCCCCCCCTCGTAGATGCAGACACAGCACCCATGATGAGACAACTGGCCTTGAGCATATCTTCTAGCAGCACTGTTTGGGAAAAACATGCTGCCAGTTTTCAGCAAGTTCAGCCCCTTAAAAGAGACTTAGCTGAAAAGCAAAATCACTAAATAGAAAATTAGTTCTATTTAGCTCAAACCAGGACACTAAGTCAAATAATCTATATGACATTTTTAAATTTCAAAATATTAACTTTTTATTGAAAATTGCAACCTTGTTGAAGAACCTAACAATTTTTCCAAAATCCAATTAAAAGTTCTAAAAATGTTCTTATAAATAACAAAAAAATATGCTTTGTTATTTAAGGAAATAAATAGTTTTAATTTTATTTGACTTCTTATTTAGAATTTGAAAACTGAATTTCACATTAAGTTTTACAAATTAAATGGAGAAAAATGGAACAAAGCATGTAATGGCTTTACTTTCATTTCATTACGTATAGCGTCCTGATTTTCTATTGGATATTCAAACACGGTGTTTTTTTCAGGCTGGAGTATGATAGACACTACTGTACTAAATTGTATGTCTGTAGAATATAAACCTTACATCTATTTTTTTATGTATGGTATTGTGCAGGACTTACAGTTATGTTCTATTATGTGCAGAAAAACAAAAGCATAATGATTGTTTCACAAACTTATGTTTTAAAACATAAACTTATGCTATATAATGAACACCCTTTTAAAATGCTAGGTAAGATCTGAGGTGAAAAAAAGCAATAATCAGAAAGATGCAATCTGTGTTTATTCAGTTTTGACTGGTTTTTTGCACAGATGATAAGGATGGTATTTTAGGTAGAAGGCATTTTCATGCACATAAAAACTGTGATGATAGAACTATCACGGAATACTCTTGAAACAAAAAAATGTGTATTTTTTTATAAGCAGAGTAATGCAAAAGGTTTGCAAAGTAAAGGTTGGTAGCAGAATGTGGGGCCCTAAGGTTTAAGAATATAATTGAGAAAAACCAAGTTGAGGGAGATCATTCAATTACAGTAGAAATGTAAAGAAAACCTGAGGGAAGTGGGTTGAAAATGGATCATCCAGGCAGGAGGTGACTGTTGTGCTCTATGACCATATTTCTTACCCATGTGGTCAGAAATTCAGAAGGAGTTCCAAAGGCTGCTCATGTGATATTTCGTGTAATGAATAGGTCAGAGAAAGAGAGAAGCAGCCTTTACAATTCCGCACCTCATTGTAGTCAATGCACCATCAAAGACTCTGATGAAAGCTGGAAAGTTTCAATTGTTCTCTAAAGACTGGAAAAGGTCTCTGCAGGCATTTGAAATGAATAGAACCAAGGGAAATTATAAGTCTGCTAAAGAGGAGATTGCTAAGGAATCGTTCAAAATATTATTTGACCCTGCAGGATATAAATATTCTTTTTTCTGTTACATTTCCTACCTAGCTAATTATGTATTACCTTGCCGTTCGGCAGGGCAGAAGGAAAAATCTATTGTGATTTTCTAAAATGCATATGAAGAGAATATGAACATGAAGCAGGGAACCTGTAACCTTCTTTATATAATCTGTTGATATTGTGTTCATTTTTCAGTGCTCAGACATCAAAAAGATATGACCAGTGTACAGAGAATTCAATTTAATTTTGACTAATTGGATGTGATAACAAACTTTTGTATTGAACAGTAAAAGATTTTTTTCAATGTATCGCAAGAAATATAAAGGTGATGAAAGTAAGAAATTAAATATATTACTATTGAGAGATATACCCTGCTATAATGAGTAACAAAATGGAGGAATTTCATCAACTAAGGTACTGTTAACTAGGGTCTAGAAGAAACTGTAAAAAGAATGTTCTTGCATTAAGTAGGGAATATACTAAATGTTATGAGAGGTCCATTCTGAAACTTTTTATTTCATTCTGTTTTTCTTTTTAAACATAATTTTGTGTTTTGTCGTTATAACAGAATTTGTTTCAATTTAGGTAAATCCAGAAAAAATCTTTCAAATAATGCTTTACCAAAGCTTACCTGGTATATTTCTTTATGATCTTGACTGTAAAGCAGATGACCATTCAGTTTTCTGCTGAAGCACTGAATGCAGAATAAAAGATGAAACAAAAAAGCAAATAGCTGCATAACCAATAGAGCACAGGCTCTTTTAAGCACACATTATTTCTTCTGAGTATCTGAAGGGAAAGCATGTGATAAATGTCATTCAGGTAAAGATATACTGAAAAGTTGCTTTGCAAATGAGACATTTTAAGGTATAGATACTACCTTTAGTTTGGCAATATTCCAAATAGTTGTTTCAGCTCTTAAAGATTTTATTACCAGTTAGATTCATTTTTAATCTTTCGAGTACTGGAAATGAGAAGCAGATGAATCCACGATGTGCCCAATTATCTACTGCCTTAAATAGCTCTATTAGTTGAAATAATAGCAAGAATACTTGATGACTGTTCTGTTGAAGCCGTTGCTTTATGAGGAAAAGGTGGCACACTGGGGCAACTTGTCTTTTCCAAATGATTCATCCAAACTTTAATCTGGGGCTACAGAAGTATTCAATTCCTATGACTTTTGCATAGTAAAGAAGATAACATGGACTTTTTGAATTATACTAGATGACACTATGGTAATTGGACATAAAAAAATCAATATTTTTAGATATAATCTTTAAACTTCTGTATCATTCATAAAAGTCCATTCTGCCATGTTTCCTGTGTAAAATTCAACTATAGAAATATTGCCACACTCTTATTGGCAACTTGTATGGCCTTACAGTGGCAAAACCAACGCCAAATTATCCCCCATATAGTGTTCAGTATTAAACTGGCTACCAGATTGAAAATTATTATGGAAATTACCAAACAAGTGTTATGGAAACTCAAATTCTTTTAAGGCTGGCACTCCTTTTCAAAAATATTTGTCAACTGATGAGCCTGCAAAATTCAGATTATCACCCTTTTCCTGCAAAATGGCAAAATAACAGAAGGAGAAGCAGCTGGAAGAGGAGGAACAACAGCAGGAGGGATCATAAATGCACCAGTTTGGGGGTGATTTACGCCCTGCTCGCTGGCTCCAATGTACTAGAAATTGCAGAGGGGACTTGAAAGGAGAACATGGGCATGAGAAGAGCAACGGGAAGCATTAAGCCATGACCATATGTAGAAGTGTTTTGAACTGACAGGTGATACAGAAACATATTTTTATAATGATCCTCCTGGGTGCCTATTCTTAGACATATCTTTTTGCAGCATACCTTAACTGTTCTTAGCTTGCATGGGAAGGTTGGAATATATGCGGTTGAAACCTTTCTGTGATTAAAAGTCATAATTATTTGGGGTGAGGAAATCTGAACATTTCATGATTATTTTTGGAACATGAGGAATCTGTATTTACTTTGTAACCTGTTAAGTCTGGAAACTGAGTTTTTCTTGCAGTAGGATGCACTGTTCTTTTGGCTTAAAAGCAAAAATAAGTGATTTGCAGGGTGGTGGGACTGCTTTTGCATGTGAAGGTAATTTTTCTAACTTAACCTCTGTTTTATTTTAATTGTATTTAACTATATAATGCACTACAAGATGTAGGTTGTGGTAAGACCTTTCTACCTTGATGGAGTATACTGAAATATAACGAAGACAAGTTTTCTCAGCCAGTGTCTGCTATTAGGGACACTGCCACCTGGGAGAGCCGTGCAGATGTAGCTGAGTGTCTCTAGTGGTGTTCATTTCTGCTTGGGTTTGTCACTCCTCACAGAAAAACCTGCATTAAAAAGTATTGGTTTAGCTTCAAGGTCATCCAGTACATACAGGCATTACATGAGCTTGGTCTCAGGGTCTGTAACATTTCTAAGGACTTTGCCTGTGACATTTATGTCAAAAATTTACTGCTCAGACCATAGAGTCACTGTAACTGCAATGTCCAGGATCCTCCAAAAATCTATAGTGCCTGTCTGTGCATACCTGAGTATTTTAACAATGATTGTGATGATAATAACAGATAATAGATAATAATACATAATAAGTAATTTGTAATAGATAATTAGTGCTTGTTAATTAATAAATAATGATATGAGGCTGAACTGGACAATTAGACAATTTTGTTGAAAAGGTAAAATTTACAGGTTATCAGGAAGAGTTGACAAGGCCTACAAAAATGCTAAAAAGTTTCCCCATAATGCTGCCACCTCATCAGCCTACAGGAGATCTATATTGTAAATAACCAATTGTGCTGTATTTCAGCCTAAAATATCTCTAATGTCTGGGTCTGGGG
Source organism: Mesitornis unicolor (assembly GCF_000695765.1). NCBI lineage: Eukaryota > Metazoa > Chordata > Aves > Mesitornithiformes > Mesitornithidae > Mesitornis > Mesitornis unicolor. The sequence continues at coordinate 53,566 of NW_010199652.1, forward strand.
TAAGCACTTTATGACTACCCTCTTCTTTCTGATCCTCATTCTTTAAAGAAGAAATCTTGTGTGTTGCTGTGTATCCTATATTACGGACTCTAACAGAAGAATTTCCCCTTGTTTTTGCCTTTATTTCTTATGAAAGACACTGTCTGTCCCTTCTGCACTACTTTCCACCCACATTTAAAGTTCACCCAAATGTCTGCTTAAAACCACACCACTCAGAAGAACCATGGGAGCACATCATAATAATGCAGATGTTTGAGCTTCTCAAACTCTGTTGGTCTTTAAGTGCTCTGCAGAAAGAAAAAGCCATCTATACTTATGGATTAGGCTGTATCACACAGCCTTCAACTTCTGGAGTATATAAGGTGCTAAGGGGGATGGGTGCTAGAAGGAGGAGGAGGCAAATGATGAGAAGATGAAAGATGGAAAGACAGGATTCTGTGTATGGTGCAAGGACAGGACCCGACATATGGTGGAGAAGGCATGTCAGATGTTTGAGAGAAAATACTACAGAAAGCAGTCAGCTGAGCTATTTGCAAAAGGTTGGCAAAATATTTGTTCACATAGCCTGAAGTCAAATAATTTTTTTGCATACCGCTAAAGGATAGGGTTTAATGGGCCTCAGATAACATGCAAATAAAATTTAAGTATTGCAAATACAAAGAAGAGAAAGAAAAGTGAAAAGCAAAAATACACAAACAGACAAAATGTGTGTTTTTCTAGACTGAAATGATAATCCTATAATAGTGTTTAAATAAAATAAAAATAAAATAAAATAAATAATTTCTAGTCTGAAAGTAGTAAAGAAGAAAATAATCAAATTAAGCTAGGCTTTTCTAGACCTTTCTAGACCTTAGGATGCAGAGGCAGCAGGTGAGAAATGAACCAGATTCACTCAGCAGTAGATCCATGGACACTAGCAATTTCTTCCACTTGCTATATGGGTTTAGGGACAGAGGTGGAGCATAAACTATCTGGAGCAGTCTGGTAGAAGAAACAGTTACTGTCAAGTCTTTTCCTAGACACTGAAGAAGGAGCTTACAAAGTCTTTTATCTAGATGGGGCAGAGATAGTGAGCAAGGAACCATTCATCACAAGCTGCAGAGCAGAGCAGTTCCTGTGGATATAGGTTGTGGGCATAGCATGAGTGGTGGAGGAAAGTGAAGGAATATGCAGATTTTGACTGTGAAAATTAGACAGGAATAAGGCCAAACTGAATAACAGGTCTTGATGGATCATGGATTTATTCCATCCATGCAGAACTTACTTTTGTGTTTGAAACCAAAACACATATAAAAGAAGAAAATTAACAATTGTGGGGTTGTTCTTCAGTTGCGCAGTTTTTTCGACCCAGGAAAGCAGGACTTCTGAATACCTGAGCACCATACAGCACTTGATCAAACAGGTAACCCATCTCAGATCAAGGATTGCTTCTTTACCTTTCTAATGATGTTTGTAACTTATAATCAGTTTTATTCTATTCTTTATTGCTGCTTTGCATGTAAAACAAGTTTTAACAAATGAAAAGAGACTCCATGCTTCAATGGGAGAAGTTTATCTTCAGTGGTGAAAAAATACATGAAAGAGTAAATGAGATAAATCACATTCTTGGATTTACCAGAACAGTGTTAGTGTTTCACCTTGCTGTAGTACTGGGGACTTGCATTGAACCCATTAGTTACAGCTATGATCCAAGGCCAAGCATGTGCTTGAAAATTAATGAGCTTCTCATTTAGTCTGAATTTGAAGTAAAGTTAGATAATACTGAAGATACAGTATCCTATTTTTTTAAATCACTTTAATCTACCTTTTATCTTTAACATTTTTTTTAATCAAGCAGTATTTTATCATTACTCAAAAATTATTAAACTTGTAGTAAATTTAAATGGAGAAAATACCTATTTTTTGTTTATACTTCAATTAAATATTGTGTTTGGCTCAGCAGGAGTGAAGGTACCATATAGAACTTTGTTCCATGGTTTGGAACTGTGGACATTGCTTTCACAATGTGTCCCATGAGTCAGAATAAGCTGCAATACAGTCAGACGTAATCTGCTTTTTTCACAGCAACAGCTGACAGAGAATTTTTGCTTGAGGATTTAACTGAGATATGTTTCTAAGCAATAGGAATGGTTGGTTTTTATCTCCCTTGCTGACTTGAAGTTAATTACTGGCGTAGCAACACGCATGAATTGATTGTGACAACCAATAATATCTTCCAAGACTAGTGAATGAACAGAACAGTTTAGCTGGCTATGTTTTTAAAGGGTCTTACATGGCATTTAAGTGCCTTTTTACAAAATATATATTTTTTAAATATTACTTTTCTCTTTTGTCTTTATAATATCTATGCTCTTCATCCTACAGTAATTTATGGATTTTTATATTGAGCATTTTATGTTATATGAGTTTTATAATTCTCTGAAATACATTTAAAATGGTATGTATTTAGCTGATACATGTTGTAGTCAAATACATTAAGACATTCTAAGGCCTGTACTGTAGAGAGCTGTTTCTAGGTCATAACATTTTATTGTGTATGAACACAAAATGTGGCGTGGTTGGCAAACTGTACATTGGTTTTTGAAATTACTACCAGTATGTTCCAATCAATGAGAACCTCTAAGCCATGAAATTTTATTGATTTGTATTCTCCTGGGTATCATGAATGGCCTTCCTTAAGACTTCCAATTTCACTGTCATGATTTTTTTTCTGAAAACACAGCTGAAAAGAATGACAGGTTTATTTATGCAGTTGCTATGTTGTCCAATGCCTCCAGATCCTGAAACAAAAGTATGTGCTACAATAACAATAGAAATGCAATGATAACCTTGGTTATTACTTCAAGACCATTGAAATTTCAGGCCTTGAAATTAGGACACCTATGCAATAGTGTCTGACTTCCAGAAATACGTAATATCACATTAAATCTGTTCAGCCTTTTTTGCAATGTTTAATTTTTCATTCTTTGGAGTTCAATGCAGTCATTTTATTACTTTAAACTGAAGAAGTGACAAAACAAAATTCTAGTCATCCTACTGCATTATTTTGATTAAAGATATTTGAACAGCAAATTTCAGCTTCACAGCCCAGTCCTAGTCAATAATGCCAGAGACCATGGATATCTACTATGGGAATGAACAACTTACTATTCTGATGCACAGGATTCAGTGAAGCTACCTTCCAAGATCCCATTGCTACATGTAGTTACAGTACTGAATTAGCAGCTCTGTAAGGAGGAAAATTTAACCAGAAGTACCATCTGGATTGTGTCTGAATCAGAACGATGGAAGTCTCTTCAAATAAATATTTGGTTCGTGTTGAGCAGAAAAGAAGCTAATTAAAGTGCTTATTTTTTCTAATTGAGAAAGATCTCATGGATACTAAAACTTAATTATTTTAGATATAGTCAGCCCTGCAATCTGACCGATAAAGAAATACTGGAAAAGAAATAGAGTGAATTAGCTTTCAGAGAGCTCTGTGCTTCACAGGTCTGTCTGTGTGTATACAACTGCACTGCTTCAGAGATTCATGCTGTTTCATTTAGAAGGAAGCTGGAGATAGCTACTTGTATAAATAGATGTAGCCAGCAAGACTCGGTGAAGGTCACAGAAAGTATGTGACAGAGCAGGGAATTAAACCAGCCATTCCCTTAGTTCCAGATCAGGTTTGTAATCATCAACTGCCTCTGCTTCTAGGTATCCAGTCAGTCCCTGCCTCTGCCAGAGATTTTCTGCATCACAAGTCGATTAATAAATTTGGCTCTGTCCACAGAAGGGTTTATGTGATCATGTAAGAGACCGTGATCAGCAAAATACCTACCTTGGCACCAACAATCATCAGAAAATTTAACTGGGAACTAGAAGTTCTGCTTCTGTGCATAGGCAAAATTATCTTAGGCAATTTCAAGCTGAGCAGCTACGTGATCACCTCATGTCAAATCTGAACAGTGATCATTAGATTAGGTTTTCTTCTCACTAAATGCCCTACAGGCCCTATCTGAAGACATGTTCTCGACACACCTATCAAATACTTTCTAAAAGACAACCGCAGCAAACATAATAGTGATAGCCAGTTTTATTTTTTAAAAAGATGGTAACTGCCACTTGCTCTGTTAATTCTCTTAAGTATTTGTTCCATAGCTCAGCGCTGTAATGAACTCCCATTTCTGGTCTGGGAATAAAACTTACAGTATTTTTCCCTTTTATTATAGTAGCATATAATATCTTTAAGCAAAGTTCAGTCTTGCTTTATTTTTGCTTTATGCTGTGTATGAGAACAAAGACCCAGTTTACACTGAATTATTTGAAGTGCTCTAAATGGTTTGCTGAAACACATTATGACAGTAATGCTCAGTCTGAAAATTACTTGCTATAAGATATGTAAGACAGCATATATACGTAGACCTATATAGCTATACATATCAACAAATAGATAAGTTTTTGTTACTAAACATTAACAAGCCTGAAGGAAATATAATAAAAATATAACAATTTTTAAGTAATCTTTAATTGTAGACTTAAGATAATGCCACAGATAAATGTATCTTTCTGTAACTTTTGGAGAAGAGAATTTTAGAATTCTCTTCATTGATCCCAAGTCTTTTAATATTTTCTAGTACAAACTGCAGCTTTTCTCATTTTCATGTCTGCCTTTGGCTTTTGAGTTCTTATACAGACCAGCTTTACTTCCATTACTATTAAAGTTTTTATTTTAAAATAAAAATTTAAAATATAAAGTTATCTTTTGTTTTTACTTGTTTGATAACCATAGTGATAAATACTGTATAAACTTTGGAGTTTATCATACCATAGAAGAAAAATATATTGTTGCTTATTTATTCTCCTTAGTTTTTTAGCTAAATTATTTGGTCCTCATTCTAAATGGCTATTAAGAACATTTTTAACTGAAAACACAAATTGACCTAGAAAAGGTTTTACATTTATTTCTTGTTCTTTCAACCTTTTTTCAAGGGTTTACTTACACAAGAATGTATCATTTATGTATCTGTTTTCCTACGTAATAGTCACAGCCTGCTCATAGACCTAGTGCAATCTTTAGAAATGTATGAACTCATGGAGCTGAGTTCCTTTAAAACTTATAACTGATTCAGCCAAGTGAATGAAGAGTTCTGCTAGAATTTTGTTATATGAAAGTGCATGGTAGTGGAGTGGCATGTATGTCAGGTAACATATGGTGTTGGCATGAATTACAGTAGTTGTACTGACAGTAGATAAAATTAAAAATTCAGGAATCTGGGGCAATCAATTAATTGATCTGTAAATTACATGATACTCTGATGAATTTTTTCCCTGTGTAATATATGGTTGCACTTTCTCCCCTCCCTTGAATCCTCCTATTAGAATAAGTTATTTTTACAGCCAGAAGTGATTGCTGAAGTGCAATTCCTGTACTGATAGCAATGTCTGTCTTTTTTGGTATAGCATGAGGAACACTCACGTTTTCTTTAACATGATTAATAACATATTCTAGAGTGTGTATATTGGCCACCATTTGCTCACAGAACTATCAGGAAAATGTCTGTTACTTGATAGGGGTAAGACCCAGATGAGAAAAGGAGACTTTTTTCCTCGGTTATTGTTTTTATTGCACCTGTGGGGTTCTTTTTTTGTCCTTATGGTTTACTAAAAGATAGTCATTCACATAACATAATAAGCTCTCCAATTGTGCCAGTTATTCCAGCATATAGGGAGACACCCATTTGGAAGAATGCTGCTCAAAATGGGATTATGTCATATTCTTTCCTAGGTGACTGTATTGTACTGTATTGATCAAACCCATCTAGGCATAGTCCTTGAAATCCTACTAGGCACCGTGCTACTCAAAATCCAGTGACCTGAATCCTGAACATCTCATTTGGCCCTCATTCATCAAATCTTAATTAAAAATCTTGCCTGTCTCCTAACAAGGACCCTACATGTCCTCTTGCCTCCTATGTTCAGTGGTGTCAGAGTCCAATATTGTCTAGCCAGGTTCTTTTCTTATTTGAAGACATTTGGCATTATGTGGGATTTTGATTTAACGGAGTGATACAGCAATATACTGAAATCACAACACAAGCACAGTATAGTGATTGCAATATACAGCTGAATCACAAAGCAAACATTATTCTCATTACCGGTCCCTATATGCCGACTGTCGTGACACCAGCTGTCTTCAGTCACCGGGAAAGAATACGTAGGTCAAAGCCAACTCCAGCTCATTTCTCTCTTCGAAGTTCCTTTCATTAGTTGTCCAGTTTTTATTCCTTATGTTGGATTGATTGTTGTATACATTTCCCCCTTGCTGGTCTGTCTAGCTCATGAAGACATTACTTTCTACTAATCTCAGAGGAGGCTGTTTATACAACCTGCAGACCCAGTGGTACAGCCATATGTCTGCAACAAAGGTTACCTTCCTGTCTGCTATGTGTTAAGTTCAGCTTTCCCTAGTCATTCCTCTACCTTCTTCCCTGAGCTTATCTTTCTTACCCATCTCCTCTGAGCCTTATTCGATTTGTCTTCACAAGTGGAGAGATAGAGACACTTATAGAAGCTGAATCATATTTACACGGGATAATTTTCCCTTCAAAGATGCTGCCGACTCTTTACTGACTACAGAGGGACTCTTGGGCAACGGAGCCAATAGCATAGGACTTTTAACCAATTACTTCATAAGGTGGAGTTAACCTAGGCCTATGTACCTCCAGTAAGTGACTTTGCACTGGACAGCTGTCTAATAGGTGATAATGCCAGTTTTTTAAGCAGATCAAAAGTCTTTATTTTTTTACTCTTATGTTACAATAACTGTTTCTCTGCTTTATTCTACACTTTGTTACATTAACCATACATTATAGCCCACTAACTCAAGAAATGGTGTGTAAAATCCCACTTTGGAGATTTTATGAAATGCCATATTTTTGGTTTGTTAGACATATATGTCTGTTCTTGAATATCTATATGTATTCTCCGAGTATGTACATGTGCACTGTATGTGTCATTTTGGACAATTTGTGTATATGTTAGATGGTGGAAATATCAAAATATTACATCACAAGATAATACAAGCTTCACTTTAAGAAGTTTGTGATAAACAAAAGGAATTTTAATATCTCTCTGCATTTATATAGATGCATATTTTATTTGGCACATTTCCTGGAATTAATCCCTTAAATAGTAGTCAAAGCCTTATCCAGACATGGGTGGCAAACCCGTGGAAAATTGGAAGAGTGCCTCACTGTATATAACGGAAGCAGCAGCATCATTAGAATTAATATCGATGAAGTTCTTAACTGATTCTTGTTAGGTTAGATTGAACTATGAACTTTTGCTGCATTCATCTTTTATCAGTCACTAAAATTACTGTAAAATGTCACAGGTTTCTTACTGCAGAAATCAAAAGTAATGAGTAAGTGTTATTTTGAGTGTCAAGCTGTTATCTTCCATCAAAAAACAATGCACAGTAACAGACAAGGCCTGCTCAAGTCCCGTTATTTATGCTTATATACAAAATCTCGTTTTCTCCTGTAATATGACTTGACAAGATGGGTTGTCATGATGGTTTAATTATAAATTCTAATAACCGCCTATGTCATATTTTGTCTCCTGAAAATTTTTCATTTTACAAACATTTGTAAACCTTATAAGTATGAAATTAGAGAATTATATTATCCTTAGTTACACAGGTCATTCCATTACATTTTTTGTCTAAACTATATAAAATGTTGTCTAATTCAAGTACATTATTATTCTAACTTAAGTGGCAGCTAAAATGCCTGTTTGTGAAATAGTCCAGATATCAGGTCCACACATCCTAATGAGTAAGCATTTTTATCTTTGTACCTCAGCCCCACGTATCATAACCTCTCTGGGTTAAAAAACGCTGTATGTATAATTCTTATATTAAGTAGACACATCTCAGTTTCCTAGATCTCAATGGGACCTAATTTTTCCTCCTTGCATTTCTGTAAAGTTAAAACTCTTATTATGTCAACAAAGGTCTCTTGATATATGCCATCTGTATTCAGACATTAGCCACAGATGTTTTCAGAGATTTTACTCTTCAACACCTGGCTGTGCCAATTGCTTGATCGTTTTATGAAGTGCTGGGAATCTGCCTTATTGCAAGTCACTGCATATCTTCCTGGCCCTTTGCGGACAAACCTACACACATTTTACTTGTGCTCAGAACTGGCTAAAGGCCAGCAAACTTCAATCCAAGAGCTGTGCATCTTTGTTAGCACGATGCTATACTCTCATTAGGATTACCGTATTAGCTTGAGCTCACAACCCTCAGACCAGGGCTGGCTGGCATCCATCCAGCTTGGAACACAGACAAAAGAGGTATGCAAGACCCAGAGGGTAATACTGAATATTAGAGAAATTCTCATATAAAGGTTACACAGATATTTTAAAAAAAAAAGAAAACAAAAACCCAAATGAAAAAAATACCAAACCAAAACAACAAGTCCAAGGGTTAAATTTATATTTCTTTTATGTAAAATTGTTGTTCCAGTGCAATCTTTATCTAAATAATAAGTAAAAATAAACCACAAAGTTCAATATAGATTTTAGAAGCTGCTGAATATATTAATGTTAGCGTTAGTTTACAACTGTGGTCAATGGGGTGGAGTCTGGTTGGAGG